>NW_027499788.1:0-81065 GCF_021521415.1 Bidens hawaiensis | reverse complement strand
TTTTATAACTATCAAGTAGGATCAATCTTAGCTATACCTTTGCATCCTTTTATATACCGAACTCAAAGTCAAGAACAATTTGCAAATTGTTTTTCAAATTTTGAGTTCCCTCCTTATCCTTCCCATCACCATTAATACCCACAAACTTTACATCTTTAATACTTAAAATCCGCCAAATACGTGAAATTGATTCTTACCAAATCATTCTTGATCCTAAACGCGTACCACCGACACCTTAATCTTGGAAAACATTGACGAATTGACAGTTAATTTGAATAATAACGAACCGCGGCTATCCTAGGTCGTTTACACTATAAATACACACATATAATACAATTAAACCTTACCACACCATCTCTACAGCCTCACGAACCAAAGCCTAACTCAATTTTATCATACGAAGTCGTCTATATCGGATTTAATATCAAGCTTGAGCCGTAAAACCCCTGACCGATAACCCTCAATCCTCTATTGTTTTAGGTAATTATTACATGCTTTTGGTTCCTTTTCAATCGAATAACATAAACCCTATTTCAATTTTAACGAACATAAACCCATTATACGGATTGGGATTCTAGGGCTTGGTTGGGAAGAAGATAAACTGATCAGTACTGATATATACTAAATAATTCAGAGTTGTAAACAAGTTTGGCGTTGGTCTGATGGCCAGCGTGTCTCATCGTAAAATCCAAACCGGCTGGGGCGGGGGTTCGAATCCCCATGCCCGGTTTTAAAATGTTTTTAATTGTTATGTTTTTTTTATTACTTTTAATCAAATATTTTTATTACATAACATTTATATATACTTATATAAGCTTTTCCTTCATAAAACAAACTCCGGATTAAATGTTTCGCTTTGTAATATACATGTTTCCATCTTTTATATTTTGGGGGTAGCATGTGTACTTTATTTTACTCATTTTATTTCACATCTATTCAAAACCACAATTCAATATATGTTTACGTGTGATCATTGCATGCTCTATGATAATGCTCTATGTGCTTAATTGTTTATTTTATGTTTGGTGGTTGGTATCTCATCCTCATCTATCCTCATCTAGTATGATCATACATTTACCCAAGTACGTTGATTTCATATCAATAAGAACGGGTCCACATCTATTTAGTTTTTTACATTTTCATAAGAATTGAAATACTCATCATTTACATATGAATTGTAATTTATCTCTATATATATACAAAACTAAAACTTATGTATTCTCACCAACATTCGTGTTGACAAACTCTATTTTTTATACATGCTACAGGTACAAGTAACTTACATTGATCAAGATTGAAGAAAATAGTTTTACCTTAGTACATTATTCAAAGTACAAAACATGATGTAATTATTGTTTATTATTAAATTTGTGTACTTGTTAATGTTAATGAAATTAAATAATTATTGTCGCTTTAATTAGTGTCTTTTGAGCTACCGTCCAATCAATACGTTACGCCCCGACATGTTCCGCCTTTGGTCGGGGTGTGACAGATTGGTATCAGAGCCGAAGGCTATAAGATAGGTGGTTAGATATAACGGCCTAGTAGCATGCTTAGGGTCCCTATACGTGATATGCCTTTACGTGTATGCACCCTGAGTTATATTATTGATTGCAGTAGCTTAAATACTTAAATATATTCTTGACGATCACACTCTTAAATCAACGATGAGAATTTAGTTTAAATTTTTTTTATGAATATTTTCTCAAATTATCAATTTCATCAATACTCTAAGTTAAAGTTATTAAAATTTTTATTATCATGAATTTTCACAAAACTCGACAATTTCACGTAGTTATACAATTTTTTTTCTCTTTCGAAAAACATAATAATTTTTTTTTCACGTGTCGTCATTGTAGCATGTCTTCTTCCCGCCTTATCAACCGTAACTATTGCACCGACAACTCTGGTCGCAGCATGTCATCCCGCGTTGCTAAAGGTATCGTGAAAGCCCTCCCGATGATCATCTCTCAATTGAAAATTGTGAATGCTTCTTCATCATCCACAACTCCGAACCCAATTGCTTACCCCCTCAAACAATTCAAGAGTGCCAACCCGCCCGAATACTTCGGTATCGACGGTGCTACCATTCTCTTCCAATGGTTTGAAGAAATGGAGAGCATATTCCTCCATTGTGAATGTCCTGAGGATAAGAAAACCACTTACGCCTCGAGCATGCTTAAGAAGAATGCCCTCAATTGGTGGAACAGTAAGAAGCGCACGCTTGGCACTGAGGTTGCCATGGCCTTGCCATGTGATGACCTCAAGAAACTCATGCTCAAGAAGTTTTGCCCGTAACATGAGCTTCGGAAGTTGGAAGAGGAGTTTTGGATTTTGAGACAAGAAAGTGGAAGTGACGCCATCTACAACGATCGGTTCCATGAACTGAGCCTTCTCATCCCTCACATGGTCACTCCCCTTGAACGTTCAATCGACAAGTACATCTCGGGTTTGCCAATGCAAATCCAAGATTCCGTCCTAAGTCGTGACCCTCAAACCCTCCATGATACCATCACCTTAGCCGGTACCCTCACCGAAAACCACGTTAAGGCCGGGACCTTGACGCGGAAAAATTCAAAGAAGCTCAATGATAAGCCTGCATCCGAGCCCACCAAAGAACCCAAGCCTGAATCTCCCAAACCCGAGTCTTCTAAGCCCGAAACCTTCAAGCACAACAACAACAACTCTCCCCACTACCGCAACAATAAAAGAAATTCCAATTCCCAAAACTATGTCTTGGCCCAATCACAAGCCCAACCTACCAAGAATCCCTACACAGAACCTCACCCATTATGTGATATGTGTAACTTTCACCATTCGCCTAACCTCAAATGTCGACAATGCACCCATTGCAATCGATTTGGTCACCTCTTTACCACATGTCGTGAACGCAACCAACTCATGATGCAACCATTTACCTCACCTCTTACCCTACCCCAAACTTTACCTTATGCTCAACCGTTTACTCAAGCACCCTCAACTATTAGAGCTTGCTACAATTGTGGAGACCCTAACCATTATCGCAATGCATGCCCAAGACTCACACACATGAACAAAATTCAATCCTATCCAACCCAAACCGCTCAATATCAAGCCTACCGGGCCCAAGTAAATCAACTTCAACTAATCCAAGATCAACCCATCCAAGCAATTCAAGCCCAACCCATTCAACCAATTCAAGTCAACCAAATTCCAATCAACCAACCAACCTCAAGTGACCAAGCTACTCAAGGGAAAGTGTGTTACATCAACGGTTCCAAGTCTAAGCCTACCCTTTATGAAGACATGCTATGCAAAAGACGTTTCTTTTGTTTAGTTATTTTCATTTAAATCTGTATTGACTTTATTAAATCTCCAGTTTTGTTATGAATGAGAATTATGGTTATTTCTAATGGTGTTCAATCACTCATTTATTCATATTTTGTCGTTTAGTTCTCTATTTATTATTACACAATTTATTATCATGATTTAAGTGGTCTATGACCGGTTAATTTTCGGGACTTAGTTGTAACATCCTACTTTCGGTTATATTAATAAAATAAAGTTCGTTTATTTTATAGCGGGTCATTATCGGTTTAGTTGAATAGAATACGAGATGGACTTGTGTTGGGTAAATGGATATGGGTTATGGACTTTGGTTATGGAGGATTGAAGGAAAGACCATGTGCTTAAGCCATGATAAAAATATATATACCCTTAATCCTCCATTTAATTCATTTACACATATCCCTTACACCATCCAAAACACACACTTAAGATTCTCTCTCTAGTTCTCTCTCTCTAAACAGATATCAAGAAGGAAACCGAGAACCGACCCGAGGTAATGATAGTATTTTATTGTTTGAGCTTAAATCCGTTAGATATAATCATGAAACGACGAGCCGACACCGTTTAAACCGTTTAAGTCACGAGATCCGGGTGGATTCGGGTATAAACCGAACCTATGATGAGCTTAGGAGTCACCCTAGCTCAGATCTGGATTGAACGGGACGAAAAACGGTGAAAAACGAGCTAAAACCCGTTTTTCCGGCGAAATCGCGTTTTTCCGGCGGCTTTCCGGCAATGACGGCGCCGGAAAGTGGTACGAGGTTAAGGGGGAATGTCAGGGAATGTTCTGACATTCCTGACCTAACCCTAGTTCGCTACAGGAATATAGCGAATTAAAGGTGATTCGCTAGCTAGTTCGTCCATGGGAACATAGCGAACTGATTACAGTTCGTGTTCAATTCGTTAAGGGAAAGGGGTGACGAATCACCCTTGATTCGTTATGACCAGTTCGTTAAAGTAGATAACGAATTAGAAGGTCCAATTCGCTACTTGGACTGGTTCGCTACATGGACTGATTCGTTAAGAGTCCAGTTCGTTAAAGGTTCCAATTCGTTACAAGAACCAGATCGTCATGGTAAGTCAGTTCGTTAAGGATAAGTAACGAATTAGAAGTTTAACAGAATGACATAATGGTCCCTGGACTTAGAAAAGAATGATTTAATTACAAATAAACCCTTGAACTTTTAAGTAGCATATTATTCAATGATTCAAAATGCTAATGGAAAATGTGATAAGACAGTTAATGAAAATAAAATTTTTTAAGTAGCATATTACATATCCCCCTTTTTCCATCTTTTATATTTTGGGGGTAGCATGTGTACTTTATTTTACTCATTTTTATTTCACATCTATTCAAAACACAATTCAATATATGTTTATGAGTAATCATTGCATGCTCTATGATAATGCTCTATGTGCTTAATTGTTTATTTTATGTTTGGTGGTTGGTATCTCATCCTCATCTATCCTCATCTAGTATGATCATACATTTACCCAAGTACGTTGATTTCGTATCAACAAGAACAGGCCACATCTATTTAGTTGTTTACATTTTCATAAGAATTGCAATACTCATCATTTACATATGAAATGTGATTTATCTCTATATATATACAAAACTAAAACTTATGTATTCTCACCAAAATTCGTGTTGACAAACTCTAGTTTTATACATGCTACAGATACAAGTAACTTACATTTATCAAGATTGAAGAAATTATTTTTACCTTAATATATTATTCAAAATACAAAACATGATGTAATTATTGTTTATTATTAAATTTGTGTACTTGTTAATGTTAATGAAATTAAATAATTATTGTCGCTTTAATTAGTGTCTTTTGAGCTACTGTCCAATTAATACGTTACGCCCCGACATGTTCCGCCATTGGTCGGGGTGTGACAGGTGTAAGAAAAACATACAGGTTAAGGGTTTGGGTCAAAGATGGGTTATGGATATGGTTATAGGTTTGAAGATATAATATTTAAATTGATTTTCAATAAGGTCCCTGAAGTTCATTACACAATGGGTTAAAACTTAAGTTCAGGTTGTGTAATATGATTATAATTCAAAGATATAATAATAAATAAAGAAAATGGAAATATGAAGTTAGAGTTTAATGTGGCAAATCGTCCCTCAATTACGAGTTGTTACATTTTTTAATGTGGCGATAATAGATATTATTATAATAAATGAAAAATATTAGTTGTTACATTTTTATTTCATCAAATACAATTAGATACTCAATTAGTAATCCGCACAAAGTGCCTCCTCCGATGGTAGCATTCCTTGTGAGGCATTGAAGGGATTTATGATGGTGGACTAATTGAAAGTTCCACCTAGCCACGGCCACCCACAGGACTGCATGTCACCACAAAATAGCATCTACACAGCCAACATATGGTTTTAATAATAACGGCCTAAATGATTCAAACAAGATCTTGGTTTTTTGAATAATTCGGAGGCCGAGAGGGAAATGTCGTCGATAGGAAACATGTTTGAGAGGGATATGATAAACTAATGTGTTTGTTAAATGGTTGACGGGAGTTGTTTTAATAGAGAAATTTTGGAGGAAGTCGACACCACGTTTAGTGTTTAACCTGGCGGTTCGAGGTTACAGGTTTGGCAGAATCTAACGTTATCCATAAACGTCACGGAGAATACTTAACGAGGCGGTTAAATATGGCAATTAAACTTTTTTATGTGGGGTTTAACCATCTTCAACATAAACACCATCATCATCCATCATCATCATCATCACCATCATTATCAACATCATCATCATTATCAACATCATCATCATCATCATCATCATCATCATTAACAACATCAACACCATTACCATCCAACAACATCATCATCACCATCATAATCCAACATTATCATCATCAACATCATTATCATCCACACCATTACCATCCAACATCATGATCATCACCATTGTCATCCAACATTATCAACATCATCATCATTATCATCAACAACATCAAGACCATTACCATCAAACAACATCATCATCATCATCACCATTATCATCCAACATCATCATCATCATCATCACCATTATCATCCAACCTTATCATCATCAACACCATTACCATACAACAACATCATCATCACCATTATCATCCAACATCATTATCATTATCATCATCATGATCATGACCATTATCATCCAAAATTATCACCATCATCATCATAACCATTTTCATCAAACATTATCATCAGCATCATCATCCTCATCATCAACACCATCATCATCAACAACATCAACACCATTACCCTCCATCATCATCATCATCGTCGTCGTCGTCGTCATCGTCATTATCGTCATCACCACCACCACGACCACCACCACAACCAATATTGCTATTAGCTTATTGTTATTATTATATAATTTTATATTACTATACAATGTAAATATATATTTTGTTAGTCTTTTATTTTTTTATTATTTTTCTTTCTATTATTATAAAATATTTTTATATTAGTATACAATGTATATATATATATATATATATATATATTTTAATTACATTGAACGATATCGAAAATGAGACGATACTATAGAAACTTGAATTCTGAATTTATTAATATAAATATTACATTGCAAAATAGCATTTACACAGCAACTATTTCATACAAATTTTATCTCATCAAATACAATTAACCCATCAAATTGTAATCCGCCGCTGGCAGAATTTCAGTACGGTCGCGACTCCGCACCCAGCCGATTGAACATCTCAACGATGGTTGTTTTATTATAATCACCAAACATATATCCCACTTGAAAGAGGGTGCTGTCGTATTTATTTTGAAAGAGGGCTCACGAAATCCGTCCTCTTCGTCACTGTCATCAAATCTGAAGTACAAAGGTAGAGGGTCATCTACATTTTATACATATTCATTGATAAAAATGGACCTAAAAATAACATCTACACATCCACCACAACTGAGAATGACCTAAACAGATTGGTGTATTTGAATAATATTGTGGTGGAGAGTGAAATATTCTCATTATAAAACATGGTGGAAGGGTTTGGTTGAGACGGTGAATGTAGGGGTACGGGTTTTTAAATATTTTTGGAACTCTTTATACGCGACGTAGTGCTCTTACAGTGGCGGTTCTCGACGACATTATTTTTGCAGCCTTTGCAGATTGTATAGTGTGATTGATTTACCGGTATACGCCTCTTAAAGCTTTTTACATCACGGTTATGATCCACCAAAAATTCATTATAAATGATATCCGCAATCACACAAACTCCCTATCCATCCATATTTCCATCATCACAACCTTATTTTCCATTCTGTGGGTAATAAAGAAGGAGTAACGACAGCTTGATTTATCATATTATGATTAAAAGGAAAAAAATTTCGGGCTAAAGAGGATACGTTGGCTGTGTAGATGTTATTTTGGAGTTCACATTGAACTCCATTATTACAAATAGTGGGGATAGCATCCACTATGAACAATGATAAAATATGGGTGACCATCAAATAGTATAAGAACAAGAAGAAAAGAAACTTGAAGAGAAACCGATGTCACCATGGGATGCGTACTAAATTTGTATTGACTAGCAACCAAAATAAGAAAAGAAAATAAACGATTAACGACTATTCAACATACCACATTATTGTCAAGGAAAGAAAGTGGTTGGGAAGATATTTTTGGTTGCTATGTATATATTTTGACCTACAACATTATTTAAATACCGGTGTAGTATTTTAATCTAATATTATAGGTTGCTATAATACTATTATTATATTTCAAAAATTACATTACTATCCCTTGTCTATATATTAAGACATATTACAACTTCATTTGTTTGTTTTATTCCTCCCGGTATCGTACAAAATCTAACCGGTACCCTAATAAATTTGTGTTGACTTGCTACGAAAACGTCCATTATTTTTAATTAGTTTATTTTTTTAAATAGGTTAGGTAGGGTGACGTAATTAATTTTTTGGGTTTAGTTTTGGTATCATAACGAGTGTAGTCAATACCCATCGTATCATAACAAATGTAGAGTTCTTATGTAAAAATAAAAACTCCAGACTATCCGCCACTTAGAGGTCTCAAGGTGGCGGTTTAAGATGCTCCTCCATGCAGGCTTTGTAGGCTTTATTGAATGAGACGTTACCTATATACGCCACTAAAATCCCTTTCGTGGCGGTTAACACTCTCATTCTGCAAGCTTTTACACAGACTTTATAGATTGTCACATTACCTATATACGCCACTTAAAGTTCTTCCAGTAGCGGTTAGCTGACATAAGCCATGTGAAGGTCTTAACGTGGCTGTTAACACGCTCCTCCTACAGGTTTTTAAACACTTTATAGATTTTCGCGTTACCTTTATCGCCCCGTAAAGATTTTCCGTGGCGGATAGAGCCTCCCAGAAACCAATTATATAACATGTGATAATCTACACGCTCCATACAACAAAAAAAACTCGTTAATCCCCCACACTACTCCACCCATACAACACGATTTAAATCTTTCTCCTCAACATAATACCCTGCAAAATGATAACGTTGTAGTCCGAAAATAGCATCTACAAGGCCACAAAATTTTTTTTCGAAAATAAAGAAGATAATTGTGGTTGTGTGAATGCTATTTTGGAGTCCATTATTATCAATATAGTATATAGTTCCATCGGTCAATCTAAAGCGGTTGGTCGAGCGGATATCGGTGGTTGTGTAGATGCTTTTTTGGAGTCTTTATTAACAAAAAATAAAACACGGGGATGATGAACATGCATTGTGACCAAAATACCCAAAATGTGGATAACACCCTCGGTCAGTGAGGAGTAACAACTACTGAGTGTACCACATTATTAAAGGAAAAAGGTGGCATGCCGATTTCTAAATTGAAGCAATGGACGTTGTCTTCGTCATGTGTAGATGCTATTTTTGACTTGTTACCGCAACGTCTATGTCCTGTTTAATTTTTTTTAAACATGTTAGGACTATTGTTATATTTTTTTGGGTTTAGTTTGTAAGTACTCGTTCATTCTCATGTAATCGTTTATTATTAAACTATTATTATATTTTATATTTTAAAGATTATAGTATTATTTTATATTACGTAAAGGAAACTACGTGAACCGAACACATCGTCATTGTTTTTTGTTTTTTTTATTATGTTATATTAGCTTTTAAACCCGTGTATTACACGAGATCTATCAAATTGAAGATAATACATTATATAGTAATACATGATGATCAGTTTTGAATGCATTAACGGTGATTTGTTTGAAATTTGAAATTATTAATAACACCATAACAATATTACATTCCAAAAATAGCATTTACACAACAAATATTATCACAAACATGCATCTTATCAAATACATTTAGCCCATCAATTTGTAATTCACACTTGTGCCTCCTCATATGGTAGCATTTCAGGCACCCAGTTTTTCATCAAAAACCTTGAATTTATTTTTTTTGAGGTGGTTAGTGGCCTTAACTCTTCCCTCCTTTATTCAATGGAGTTTATGGTGCTTGTAATTGGCATTGTTGAGATTTACGACTGTGGATACTTAAAAGTTCCACAGGGCTACGACAATCCCCACCCCTGCATGTCATTCCAAAATAGCGTCTACAAAACCAACATATGGTTTTAATAGTAACGGACTCCATGAGATAAACAGGTTGTTGGAGTTTTGAGTAATTCGGGGGTCGAGAGAGAAACGTCGTCAAGAGGAAACATGGTGGAGGGGTATATGATAAACATGGAGGAGGGGTCTATGATAAAGTATTGTGTTAGAAAAAATGGTGAACCGGAGTGGGTTTTGTAGACAGAATTTGGAGGACGTTATATGCCACGTATAGTGTTTACCGTGGTGGTTCGTCGCTCTTCAGGCTTTGAAGAATGCGACGAACGTTATATATATACGTCACGTAGAAAACTCTACGTGGCTGTTAAGAACATCATCATCATGATCATCACCATTATCATCATCATCATCATCATCATCATTGTCATCAACAACATCTACACCATTACCTTCCAACATTATCATCATCATCATCATCATCATCATCATCATCATAATAATAGTCATCATCATCATGATCATCACCATTATCATCCAACATTATTATCATCATCATCACAATTATCATCCAACATCATCATCATCATCATCCAACATTATCATCATCATCAACACCATCAACATCAACAACCTCTTCATCATAAAATAGAAACTTAACTAAAATTTGTTAATAAAATGAGACGAAATTACATAAACTTGAAATTGTGAGATTAATAATAATAATTCATATCATTTACACAACAATCTTTTGTTACAAATTGGTATCTTATCAAATATAATTAACACGTCAATTAAGTTTTGGGCATCTTGATCAGTTTCCCACAACTCCCCACTCCATGTTTCAACGGATTTTATTGTGCTTATTATAGGCACGGTTGAATTAGCTGACACAGCTCATCAATAACTTCGAAAGAAAAAATTACATACCCCATTCAGGTACACCTCTGTTATATTTATTATTTTTGTGGTGGTCCGTGGCCGTGTCACCTCACTCCATGATTTAATGGAGTTACAGTGGCGTTTATCGGCACCGTTGGTATTTAATGGGTGGACTAATTAATAGTTCTACCGTGCCACGACACGTCACCCCTACAATGTCACCTCAAAATAGCGTCTACAAAGCCAACATATGGTTTCAATAAGAATCGAATTTATGATTTAAACGGAGTCTTTGTGTTTTGAGTAATAAGGTAACGGAGACTAATAGAAATAATGAGCCTGTCAAGGAAATATGCTCGTGATGAAACATTGTGGAGGAGTTAGGTAGGGTGAATTATGATGCAATAAGGAACGTAGGTTGGGCGGGTTTTGAAATGAAGCTCACGTATACGCTAGGTAGTACTCTTACGGTGGCGGTTCTCGACGACATTATTTTTACAACCTTTGCAGATTGTAGTGTGATTGCTTTATCATTATATGCCACTTAAAGGCCTATACGTGACGGTTATGATCCACCTAAAATCCATTATAAATGATCTCTGCAATCACACAAACTCCCTATCCATCCATATTTCCATCACCACAACCCTATTTTTTATTTTGTGGGTGCTAAAGAAGGGGTAACGACAACTTGATTTATCACATTATGATTAAAAGGAAAAAAATGTCTGGCTAAAGAGATTACGTTGGCTGTGTAGATGTTATTTTGGAGTTCACATTGAAATCCATTATTAATAATAGTGGGGATAACCCGTTATTATAATGATCAAAGAATGGTGGCATTAATTTTGTAGAAGAACAACAAGAAAAGAAACATGAAGAGAGTTCGATGCCACCACCAATACTTGACGTACCACTTTATTATCATGGAAAAAAAGTGGCTGGGCGAAGCTGTGTATATGCTATTTTGAACTACAATATTTTTTAAATACTAATGTACTAGTTTTATCTAATGTAATCGTTTATAAATTTTAATTAATAATTGTGTAATTTTAAACATACGATAACTTGATTATGATGTTTTTGTCCTTCAGGTATCGTACAAAATCTTACAGATTCCCAAATAAATTTGTGTTGACTTGCAACGTCCCTTATTTTTATTTTGTTATTAATTTGTTTTAAATATGATAGGGTGACGGGATTATTTTCGAGCTTTAGTTTTGGTATCATAGAGAGCGCTGTCAATACCCACCAAATTCCTCCCAACTCCTTTGTGAAACAAAATCTTGACCAGCCATACATCCGTAACGTAGAGGTCTTAAAGTGGCGGTTCACATACTCCATCCTACAGGCTTCTACAGACTTTAAAGATTGTTACGTTACCAATAGACGCCACTTAAATTCCTTTCCGTGGCGGTTACACACTCCTTCTACAGGGTTTTACACAGACTTTATAGATTGTCACGTTACCTATAATCCTATATGCTGCACTTAAAGATCTTGCAGTGGCGGTTAGGTGATATAACCCACATGAAGGTCTCAACGTGGCTGTTAACATGCTCCTTCTGCGTGCTTTTCCAGACTTTATAGATTTTCGCGTTACCTTTATACGCCCCTTAAAGACCTTTCTGTGGCGTATAGAGCCCCTAGAACCCAACTATATAATAAAAAAACTCTGTTAAAAATAAAGAAGATAATTGTGGCTGTGTGAATGCTACTTTAGAGTCCATTATTATTGATATAGAATATAGTCCCGTCGGTCAATCTAAGACGGTCACATACAATGCCATCTATATAGTTGGTTTGCCATGTGAGACGGTATATAACACAGGCCTCTTAAACGTCACCTTCTGTCATACAATGTTTTCCATCATCATGCAAACAGGAACCCCGACATTTGAAATGTTATCTTTATCCTGAGGAACATCTACTTCAACCAAACCAACAGGCATGTCATACTTGATGTGATGACTGGACCTGCTCCAATAGTGAAACCACCCGAAAAACAAACTTATCATCTCCATGTAGTACGCAACATGACGTCGTTTTTCATTCCTCCATATCGTGTCGGTACAATACTGGGTAATTACCAAGGTCCGCATGTAAATACAGAACAGGAGCCAGTCCGATTCTTGAATCCATAAAGGGAGATAAACGTAATCAACCTCCCAAAATGGAGGGCATGGTTCTTGTCCACCAGCCATCTCTCTAGTAGTTAAGGACTTCTCATCTTTCATATGATTGTAGAAATCAGGAGGCAACACCGTCCAACGTTGGTCTTCGCTTGGATATTTTAATAGACTTGACTGTCTAACACACATCATTCTAAATGTCCGTGCTTCAACGTGTTGTATAATTTAAAGACATAAAAATATATATTATATAAAAATATTATAGAGAAAATTACTTTTTTCGTCGCTATGGTCCGTGAGCGGAGTCATATTGAGTCCCCGAAAACAAAATTGAACTAGTTGAGTCCTTGTGGTTTATAAAGTGACCTAAATGGGTCCCTATATCATCTTTCCGTTATTAATATCGTTGAAATAAGGGGCAAAGTGGTATTTTCAAACAAAATAAAAAAGTTAAAATAAAATGCCATGGTTTGTCTTCTTGCACCAAATTCCCCTTCACAGCGACCACCAACGTTCCACCCAACCTGCAACAAGGATCAACTCCGGCAATCAATTAAGCCGTAAACGCTACGTCCGTCGATTCCAATTCAATCGTCCCAGTTGGGTTTTTCTTCAAATTTACTGGGTATTTTGATGGGTTTTGCCCAATCGGTCTGCCGTTCTTCGATTTGCTCGGCTGATGATTCTCTCCCTCGCATCGACGTTTCGCGGAGGAAAGCTTGTGGCACCGTGTACGGAGGGAGAGAGTGGTGGCCGTGAATTGACGGTTGCGAATGGTGGTGAGTAACGGCATTAAATCGACGGTAGTGGTGATGGTGTTATCAGATGATGGTGATGATGATGACGACATGATTGCTGTTATTGGATTTCACTGAACATTATACCCAATGGAATATGATTTTGGATAATATAATAAAACTATATATTATTTGTTTGTTTACTGCAGCTAGTAACAATATTTGTTCGTTTTACTCGATTAGTTTATTTAAAGAATAGTTCGGCTTGATTTGGCTTGGTTAGTTTTTGTTAGAAAAAACTAGTCGGCTTGATTAGTTTTGTTAATGAAGTAGTTGGCCCGATTAGTTTTGTTAAAAAACTAGTTCGGTTCGATTAGTTTTGTTAAAAAAGTAGTTCGGTTCGATTAGATTTGTGAAAAAAGTAGTTCGGTTCATTAGTTTTGTTGAAAAGGTAGTTCGGTTCAATTAGTTTTGTTATAATAAGTAGTTCGGTTTGATTAGTTTGGCTAAAAATGTAGTTCGGTTCGATTAGTTTTGCTGAAAAAATATTTCAGTTAGATTAGATTTGTTAAAAAAGTAGTTCGGTTAAATTAGTTTTTGTTAAAAAACTAGTTCGGCCCGATTAGTTTGTTAAAGAAATAGTTTGGTTTGATTAGTTTTGTTAATAATAAATCGGTTTGATTGTTTTTGTTAAAAAAAGTAGTTCGATTTGATTAGTTTGGTTAAAAAAAGTAGCTTGGTTCCGTTAGTTCTATTGAAAAAGTAGTTCGGTTCGATTAGTTTGTTAAAGAAATAGTTTGGTTCGATTAGTTTTTGTTAAATAATAAATCGGTTTGATTGTTTTTGTTAAAAAAAGTAGTTCGATTTGATTAGTTTGGTTAAAAAAAGTAGCTTGGTTCCGTTAGTTCTATTGAAAAAGTAGTTCGGTTCGATTAGTTTTGTTAAAAAAATAGTTTAATTTGCTTAGTTTTGTTAAAAAATAGTTCAGTTCGATTAGATTTGTTAACGTTGTTCGGTTCAATTAGTTTTGTTAAAAAAACTAGTTCTGCCCGTTTAGATTTGTTAAAGAAATAGTTCGGTTCTAATAGTGTTTTAAAACAATAGTTTGGTTTGATTAGGTTTGTTAAAAAAATAGTCCGGTTCGATTAGTTTAGTTAAAAAATAGTTCGGTTCTATTAGTTTTATTTAAAAAGTAGTTTGATTTGATTAGTTTTGTTAAAAAATAAATAGTTTGGATATAATATAATACTAGGGATGCAAAGTGAGCACGACCACAAACCACATGGACTTATATAAATCTTATAAAAGGGCATATTGGTAATTTCAGCTTTTCTTTGGATGGAAACTTAACAACAGGGACTCATCCAGGTCACTTTAGAAACCACAAGGACTCAACCAATTTAATTTTTTTTTTCAAGGACTCAATGTGACTCCACACTCAAACTATAGGGATGCAAACATTAATTTTATCAATATTATATATTTATAATACATGGAGTACATATTTTGTTGTAATATAATTTAAATAAAAATAATCACTCAAAATTGATGATAAAGACCGCTTAACTCGAAACCCAGTAGCGCATCCCAAAAGCTAGGACCTAATGGTTTGGTGATGAAACGAGTATAGCAAAACGATGCATCCCCTTTGTTATAGAAATCAACGGCATCCTTCGATCATCTCCTAGATTTTTCGACTTCAATCGCAAATTTCTTTATTTGTTGGGGGTTTTCGACAGAATCTACTTCTTCTGGACCTCCCGAATGAGTACTTGACGACGTGCCAGAAACATCTACCATAGACGACCTCCTTACGCGCCTCCAAAATTTGTCCGTCATTTGTGCATATTTTGGAGTTGGTTGAGAACAGAAAAATCCATCGTTATTCTTCTCCATATTTCGGGATTTTTTGGTGTGTTAGAGATACTAGTCATGTTGGTTTATATGTTACAAAATTCTAGAAGCTAAATTATGGGAACGTCCTATACTCCACGTAGAACACTTACCGTCGTGTATTTGGTACAGCCGACATCCTCTGCATACTGCAAGATTCCTGACATTTTGGAAAATAATGGAACATAACTTTCATGTAGAGAGTTCTACGTGGGGTTAATTGATATTGTAAGCGTCTAAACTTTCACGTATAGGCCTTAACGTGGCGGTTAACGATATTTACAACAGCCCCAACCACTCAATTTAAATCATCATCTCAATCCCCCGAACCCCCAACACCGTATGTCACCTCTCTCCCAAACTCATACACCATATTTCACCAAAACAACTACCGTATGTTTCAAACAAACTCTGTGTAAATGTAGATGCTATTATGGACAACTCTGTGATCGCCTTCCATTGTTCTTCAGATTCAATGATGGTGTGGACGGGACAGGGTTCATATCCGTCACAATAATTGGGTTCGTTGATATTTACGTATATAATCCCTCTCAACAATACTTATATACCCAACAGTTTGTTTATTTCATCTTCAACACTGTGCAAATAACTGAATGTAGGACTGGTGCTACATTAATAAAAAATATATATTGATTTTTAATTTATACGCATCGTGCATAAAATAATTAACAGTGAAACATCGATATATGAATACAATCAATCAAATAAATCAATAGTAGGACATTCAACTCGTCAACTTGATATGATTCTAAGGTACTCGTTATACGATTTTTGTACAAGGCCCTCCATCTGTAAGCCTTTTCTTTTGCAAATCTCGCCCACGTATATACCAGCAACGACACCGGGAAATCCCCTTCGAGTTTTATATATATCCAATGAGTGTCTGTAACATTAGCAATGGTCAGGACCGGATGGTCACGAAACCGCTATGGACCCTCTCTCATCGGGAAAAAAGGCCCGCCTGCTATGCGGCTCGAGAAGTATTAGAATGCAATTAAATGTTTGAGCAACCACGTATCCGTGGGTGGGTTACTGAAACCAACGGATGTTAGGCGCATCTTGAACCGTTTCATAAAATTCTAAATGGTTACGGGCTCTCTCAAAAAACATCGGTGGCTCCGTATATAATCTTGCCATCCACCAATCTGGGTTCATGTCCATATCTTTCTTCATGGAAACCGTAACCTCCCTGCACTTCTTTTGACCCATTCCTAAGCCCTCAGCAATTGCCCGAAACCGCAGTTACCGACTGGCTTTACGTCTATGATCATTGAGATGTATGGGTAACTCCTGGGAACGACGTCCTTATACCTTTTTACCCTGCAACGTCTTTCGAATCAACCACTAAAGGAAAACGTATGGCAACTCCCGTCTCCTTTTTCTTAGATGACCGTTTTGATGGTTTAGGAGGGGGCATCTTAAGCTATGACTGGGACTACGACAGCGAACGCTCCAAGAATTAGGGGGTTTCGTCAACGTTCAGTGGGGACGAAGGGGTGTACGAGGAAGGGATATAAGAGTTGTGCCTTGAGGCCTCGGTCTTTTTTGGTTGCTGGTTTATGTTTGGACCCCCCAGAGGGTCCTCACGTTTTACTGGGTCTTTTTTTATTTGAGTTGCCTGGAAGAACAAACCAAATCTTCGATAAAAGACTTTTTCTGTTTTGGATCTTTTTGTATCAGAACCATCTGTTTAAGCTCTTCCATTTCTTCCTTGAAGTCTGGTTCTTCTTCATGTGTGAATTGAAATCAAGCTTCCTCCAGAACAGGTCTATCGATTTTAGTGGAATAGGTATGCCTGTAATAAGGTGTTGATGCAGCTCACAAATACACAGCAACGCCATAGACGTTCGCAACTGGTGTCTGCATGTATGTCCGTTCTTGATCATATTTTCAAACTTTCCATACTCCTTTTCAAGCAGCATAAGATCCTTAATCGACACTTTATAATGTAGCTTGTAAAACATCTGAAGGTTATGTCTTTTTTCAACTTAATACGGGAGTATTCAAAGGTTGCTCCGATTTGAATCATCTAGGCTTGTATACCTCAAAGGCATAAGCCGCAAGTGCGTGGAGGGTGTTGCTGGCCCCGTTAAGGTGCCTTTTCAAATTCACGTGCTGACTCTCAACTTGGTTTGTTTTAGTCTCGCCAAAGTTTAGGCGATCGTCCATCCAACAAGATACAAACTTTTCCTTGTATCGAACCAGCCAGCTGTCATGGATATAGTCCCATACCTCTGAAAAGGAAACAAAAATATACTTATGAATTGTACTAGTAGATTATCGCTAACTGTAAATTTATAATATGAAAGACTTACGTTGTTCCCATGTTGGCATAACATTCCTTGCAACTTTACGCAATTATATTCGTAATTATCGAATGTGGGAGACTCACACAAGACCGTCAACAATAGAGCGAAATCTTCTCTTACCTCGCTATCATAGATAACCTTTCACTTTTTCTTTATATTCTCACGTATGTGCCACATGCATAGGTTTTTGGTAGCACTCGGGAATACTTGTTCACACGCATTCATCAGGGCGAAGTCTATGTACGTGACTATGATGTGTGGTTCAATAGAATCCTCGAGCATACCTTTTAGGTGCTTAAGAGCCCATGTGAAATCCGTTTGGCGTTCCCTAAATAGAACTGCATGCGCGATACAAAACGACTTCACACCAATCTACTACACAAACGACCACTTGTACATGTTGGTGCTGTACGTTGTGTCAATCAACAAAAATGGGGGAACACACGCCACATTTTAAATGACGTATAATGGCAGAAGAATACATCCTCCAAACGGTTGTGGAAGGGTTCTCCAGTGTGTAATAAACGAACTTGTTATCATTCAGGAAGTTTTTAAACATCCCTTGCAAGAAGTCAAATTCAAAAATCATGAACCTGCATTGGGGTATCTCTAACTCTATTTTCTTTTTTCAACTTCTCTATAAGATTGTGTATGTTCTTCTCAATAACGCAGGTTTCGGGAAACCGTTTGCGTAAGAGTGTAGCATTTTTTTGCGTCGTCAAGCCATCCATATGTAACCTCGCAACCATATCAACCTCCTCGTCGGGCATTCTCCATAGATTCGTGTGACCCTCCTTAAAGACGAACGAATCATGGTTGTGCGTCTCGTTTACGACCTGAAGCTTCCAAAAATCACCTGCCTGGTCGTACCTTCCTTTTATCTTAAACGGACAGCCCTTATTTATATTGACGGTACGCCTGATTGTCGCTGTGAGTTTTGGTTCCCCGCCGCGATTGCATCCAAGATCCACGGTGTTTGTCGTAGACCGTTGGACAACAACAACACACCCATGCTCCCGACCTCTTTTCTTAGCCCATTCCTTCAAATCCTCACGGGAAGAAAAAAACTGAAACAACTATAACGTCAAATTTAAAACACATTCAAAATACTAATTAAAAAATCTATCTTTTTTTTTAACAAAACGTATGGTTTCATACGTTATCCGTTTTATACGATACCGTCGCCTCATGAATATAATTATCATCATCGTCGTCATCATCATCTTTGTTACCAGAAATATGTCTGGCGTACTCGTTGTCACCAGTCTCTTGAGCGGTTTCAAGAATGTGGTCCGGTTCTAGTTGTAACCAATACGACTCCTCTATTGGTAAGGGGTACGAACGTTGACTACCGGAATACGGCACTTCCGTATTAAACTGGTACGAAGGCTGGGTAACGTAATACGGGTTTTCTGAGAAATGGTATGACGGCAGACAATAATCATGTCCAGGCTGTGACCTGTACGAACTGCTGCTTCCCGCCACATCCGAAGACGGATGGTCGTGTACAAAGTATTCCTAACAAAACTTATTGTTAAAATATGTAATTTAAAACTGACTGACGACGGGTAAACGAAATAAACATGTGAAGATACATGGTTCAAATTTGGTAACGCAACCTCCCCGTCATAATCTACAAGCCCGGCGGCGCTAGATTCAAATCGAGAATATTTGACTCCTCGTTTATCCTCGGCGGCCTTGGAAAAAATCCGTCGAACAACCACATTATATTGCCTTGTGGTTTCGGACAATTTGTATATGCACGTTGCATGTATACATGCTAATAAATACTATAACACGAGGAGGAGCTATCTGGTTGAATAATTCAATCACCATATACGTCACGTAAAGATCTCAACGTGGCGTATAGATTACGACATGATAGTTGTTTTGAACTTCGCAGTTTGTGTAGCACACAATTCGTCACGGTAAGTACTATACGTCAAATTATGTGGCAATGATGGTCAACGACAACCTGCGACGATCAAATCATCGACATCGTCGATCAAATCAGTCGCGGTCAATTATACCGCCACGGTTAATGCTCTACATGCCGGTTTGGGCGGTGTGGGTATGGTTAGTAAGACCTTTATTTGTTCCATTACAAATGTTCACTTTCAAAATTTATTAACCAATTTCCAATTTTAGCCTCAAACAAACACAACTAACATTAATAAACAATATCGATTGACCCAATTTTCAAGGGCATTATTGTCATTTGGTAATCCTTAAAAGTAATTATTTAATCTACATTGAACTTTGTATTTTTCAAACAATGACACTTTTAATGAGACAGAGAGTATTTCATTTGCTACAATACTGAAATAATTAGAAAATAATTAAATAAGTTATCTACTGATCTTACGAATACGGTTTAAGTAGAGTATGACTATGGTATGTATAATTATATTATTTATTAAATTAAATAAAATCAAAATTATTTAAAAAGAGAGATAAGAAATTAAAATCTAAATTTTATCAGAAGAAGTTGATAAGTGACCCCACACTGTTTTACAAGAGAAGAGACGGAAATACCAATTTTTAAGTTGTCTACAAATTTACATATCTCCTTCAATATTTTTATTTTATTATTATATATAACAATTATAAACTTTGCTGCCGCTAAGTGTCGATTGGGCCACTTGGCGGAACCATATTGGTCCATGAATTTTGTTTTAATTTTTTGTTTTTTGTTGGTTTTGATATTGTGACGAACATAACGAAAACCGAACGAATTCGTGTAGACTCACTATTTCGATATCGTAACCAATGTGACGGATTCTAGCTGAATTTGCATTGATTCTCCGCCTCAACTTGTGGGGTTGACAATGCTCGGATCTTCCCAACTCCCGAGTGTTACCGACTGACACTCAATTGATCCACCTCAAATTTTATATGATTTTTGTTTATTTATGGTTTTTAGTTCCGAAACCGAGCGATTTGCGTCGACTTACCGCCACAACGTCCGGGACTGACAACATTTGGGTTTATCATCGTCCGGGTTTTACCAACCTGCCCGGTGCAACCCGCCGGGTATAACCCTAGTTATATATAAAACACAGAAGACAGAAGATATATATTCAAATTTTAGTATGCATTCCTTTGAATTGGGCTGTGGAAGAATTGAAGGATCAAGATCGTCAGCCACGTACACAAATTGAAAGAGAAAGACTAGTATACCAGGTCGGGAAAAAAATACTAAATAATATGACTATGGTATGTATAATCATATTATATATTTAAGGAATACAATTTAAGTTGAGTATGACTATGGTATGTATAATCATATTATTTATTAAAGGATGATAAGCATAGTATACCAGGTCGGGAAAAAATACGAAGTACCCCTCCCTGTGATGCCAACACCACCCCTCCCTGTGATGCCAACCAAAATTTCTTTCTCAACTTCTTTCTTTGCACCACCCTTTTAGCAGTGCTAGAGTAAGGGCCGTAAGGCATACTAGAACATGTCCATAGTTCTTTTCATTATCAAAGAACGGGATAACTGATAGTAAAATTTACCATTAAAATGACTATTTGTGTCTGAAATTATGTTCGGATATACCCAAATTTCTAGTATTTTTTAGGGTAATTTTTAAAAAATTAAGTTGATTACAATTTCATTACATGTATAAGATGAAGTAATTAAACTAATATATTCAAATTGAACCACCAAAATGTAAGAATTTGATTTTTCAATTTTAAGACATTAACGAGTAGTGAGATGAATTAGAGATATATATGTTTTAACACACAATTTGGAAAACGGATAATCGAATTTATAGATTTAACAGTCAATAGATATTTCTTTCATTAAAAGCAAAAGCATTTAACTATTAAGACGGGATGTAAAATGTACTCTATTTAATTCCATGTACGTCAAATTAATGGAAATAATTTCGTTATTCTTGATTGGGAAAGTTATAGACTTTTCTTAAAAAATATAAACAAGATATGTCACAAGTATTTCTTTAAAGATTATGAAAATAGATTCTCACGACAATAATTGTGTTGTGACATCAAGAAATTAAATTGCCATGTTCATGTGTTTCTGAGTTAGGCACGTCATAAATCACCATATTTTCAATCAATTTTGATTGTAAATCTTTAGTTATTGTTCTAAATAATTTTGCGTGGACTTGATATCTTTAAAAACCAACATGCCTTTCTCATTTGTCATCTTAATATATGTATTTATATTTTTAAATATGTTCGAAAATGATTTTGCGATAGATGAAAATTAAGGAGAGAAAGCTTATTATTACCAAAGGGTTTCAAATTTCGTAATTCGTAAAGTAATTAGTAAAATGAGATATTAATCGTACTATTGTACTATAAGCTGACACGGTCAATTTAAAGACCAAAGGTTCTGGTTCAAGTTTGGGGAAGCAAAAA
Source organism: Bidens hawaiensis (assembly GCF_021521415.1). NCBI lineage: Eukaryota > Viridiplantae > Streptophyta > Magnoliopsida > Asterales > Asteraceae > Bidens > Bidens hawaiensis. Next base: position 58,806 of record NW_027499788.1, on the reverse strand, counting down.
ATAACTTTGCTTAAAAAATCCACATTTTTAGAAATTAAGAGATTTTTGTTGACGAAAAGGTGAGAATGTATTTTAAAGAAGCATGCATCGTGTTTCCGGGTAGGTAAGTCATTAAGTAAGAAGAGATTCCTATAAAGTTAAGGACAAATGATTTTACTGGGTTAAGATGATATCCCGAAACAATGAAAATGTTGGGTGAATGGATGATGCATTTGATCTCATTCACCTTATAGTTCTTGAACCTCAATATTCATTAATATCATGATGCATTTCACTGCTGCGGTCAAGGTATTATGCTCTTCAGGGGTTGCACCTTTCGGTAAGGATACTTTGAACGCTTTGTTGTCTAAGCATCCCATCATGGCACCTCCGATTATGCCTGCTTCCTTGCTTTCAGAGTCTCCCCTTGTCGTGGACGTTGATAGTGTGCTTGGGTGCATTAAGTCTTTCCCTAAAGGGACTTCGTGTGGGCGGGACGGTTTGCGAGCCCAACACATTTTAGATGCGTTGTGCGGAGAGGGGTCTCCGATTGCGGATGGTTTGCTCAAGGCTATCTCTGCGGTGGTTAATTTATTTTTGGGGGGAAGGTGTCCTAAGGTGTTGGCAGAGTTTGTTGCGTCTGCCCCACTTACGCCGTTGCTTAAACCGGACAATGAGATTAGACCTATTGCCGTCGGGGCCATTTGGAGGCGGTTGGTCTCTAAGGTGGCTATGAGGGGTGTCGGGAAGGAGATGGTTAAATACCTCGGTGACTTTCAATTTGGGGTGGGAGTCCCCAGTGGGGCAGAGGCCGTGCTTCATAGCGCTGACAGGTTTCTAAATCAGTTTCATTCGGATGGGTCATTGGCTATGCTTACTGTTGATTTCTCCAATGCCTTCAACTTAGTAGATAGGACGACCCTTCTACATGAGGTTCGGAGTCGATGTCCTTCCATTTCTCTTTGGGTGGATTTTTTATACGGGCAGTCGGCTAGGTTATATGTGGGTGATACTTTCATTAAATCCACCACTGGGGTTCAACAGGGGGACCCTCTTGGGCCTCTCCTTTTTGCCTTAGCTTTGCACCCACTTGTTCACCAAATCAGAGATCGGTGCAAGCTTCTCTTTCATGCTTGGTACTTGGATGATGGCACGATTATCGGGGATACTAGAGAGGTAGCCAAAGCATTAGATATTATCCGGTCTGAGGGGCCTCGTTTGGGTCTTGAATTAAACGTTAAGAAAACAGAGTTATTTTGGCCAACATGCAATGGGGTGAAGGCACAGGAGGGGTTGTTCCCTTACGGGATTGGAAGGCGGGTGCTTGGCGTGAAACTCCTTGGTGGTGCTGTAAGCCAGGATGCGGGGTTTATCAGCAGTTTGGCTATGAAAAGGGCATCTAGCGCTGTGGAACTGATGAGCTGTCTCCCAAGACTTCGGGATCCTCAATGCGAGCTTCTTTTGCTTCGCTCATGTATGGGAGTCGCCAAGCTTTTGTTCGGTTTGAGAACATGCAAACCTATGTATGTGGGGGAAGCTGTTTCTATATTTGACAATGGTCTTCGAAGGGCGATTGAGGACATCGTGGTTTGTGGAGGTCCGTTCTTTGGGGATCTCCAATGGAGGTTGGCGTCACTTCCGATCCGTTATGGGGGGTTGGGTCTCTGTTCGGCCGAGGATGTATCTACATATGCTTTTGTGGCTTCGAGAGCACAGTCGTGGTGTTTGCAAGACCATATTCTTCGGGGTTGTGATATTCATAGGTTGGACTCTGATTATGGGTTTGCGATGGATCGTTTACGTACTTCACTTCCAGATTTTGATCTTAGCGGGTTCTCTAATAAGGACACCGCCCCCCCTAAAGCCCAACATGTTGTGGCGAGTGCCTTATTTAGTGGAATCGTCAAGAGTTTAGAAGTGAAGTTTGATCTATCCCCTCGCCAAAAGGCGGTGTTTGAATGCCTTCGGGCTCCGCGGGCTCAGGATTTTCTAACGGCTATCCCCATTGAAGGATTAGGCCAACGTATGTCGGGTTTGGAGTATCGGGCTATCCTTAAGTACCGGCTAATGATCCCTATGTTCCCGACGGATGAACCTTGCCCAATTTGTCGCAAGGTCTGTTTGGATTCTTTTGGTGACCATGCGGTGCATTGCAAAGAATTGCCTGGCTTTAAATACAGACATGATCTGGTTAGGGATGTTTTGTGTGATGTTCTTAAACGGGCAGGGATTTCTGCTAAAAAGGAGGCCCCTGTTAACTTTCTCACGGATCCTATTGAAGGGAGGTCTACTTTACGACCAGCTGATATTCTTGTGTTCGGGTGGGCAGGGGGGAAACACGCTTGTGTGGATCTTATAGGAGTGTCTCCTCTTGTTGGGCTTAGGGACCGTGGGTTTGTTGTGGGTCAGGCTGCGTTGAAGGCTGAATCGGGCAAAGTTGTTAAACACGAGAAAGCTTGTTTAGATAATCAACATGTCTTTCTACCATTTGCCTTTGATACATTTGGTTTTCTGGCTCCAGAGGCTGTGAAATTTTTGAGTAGGGTTCAGCGCGTCGTACACGGAACCACTTCAGCTTCTAGGTCTCAAAGCTTCGTTTTTAGCAGGATTGGCTTTGCTGTTCAAAAGGGGGTTGCGGCGCAGCTTGTTGCTCGTTTGCCTGCCACTTTATTGTAATCGTTTTATAGTAAATTATATAAAACTTCGATTATCAATCAATCAAAAGTTCAAAACATAACAAACATTCATACAATAAGTAGCTCTAGAATAAATGTCAACCATGCCTCTGCCTTATCATAACAACCTACTAAACCTGATGTACATACTATATGTCAATGTTACTGAGTGATCTCTAGTTTTCATAATCAATAAACTAGCTTTCACGTTTAAATAACTTTAACAGCATATCTTAAACAATTAAACTTTAGCACTACAGTATAACAATATCATATAACATTAGCTAACCCATATCATGAGGATACACAACATTATAAGCTATCATGGGTTCGAGCGTCGGAAAGTAAAAATAACTTTCCCTTTCAAAAAATATCCGTATTTTTTAAAGGTTAAGAAAGATTCTTGTTGAAGAAAAGGTGATAATGTCTTTTAAAGAAACAAGCTTTGTGTTTCATAGCAGGTTTTAAATTGAGTGAGGAAGATTCTGTGAACACCTCAGATCTACCAATACGATTACCTTAATAGATCTAATACCTTAAACGGATCTAGTTCATGATTATGCCCTTAACTATGTTATATATATATATATATATGTTATATATATATATATTAATGATTAGATATGTGTATTAGTAATAGATTAAGTGAAGAGATGATCGAGAGAGTATTTTGACAGAGGTTCATTACTCAAAATCAAAACTAAAATTAACAGGGTGAGAAACACCCTATATATAGACGATGGAACCAATTCGTTACACATCCCTTAACGAATTAGATCCAATTCGTTAACTTACAGACTCAAAAGGAAAAGCATAACGAATCTTTGATTCGTTATGCCCCCATTCGTCAACATTCCATGATGAATGGGAACTTACATAACGAACTAAACATTACATTAAACGAACTGGCTAATTTGTTAAACATCTTAACGAATTAGCCTTACATTAACGAACTAAAGTAAATTATATAAATGCCCTTAATATTAAAATATTAATAAATTACAAACGATAATTACAAAGACTCGAGACGACAAAACCGTGGACTAACAAACACTCCCTCGTCGTAAGCTCTTTGTCTTTACTTTACTTGAAGCGCTTTGACACCTAATAAAGACAGCTATGAATCCCGAACTCGTGACATACACGCACGACACGCTGGAATTGCATAGCTTGGTTATAGTCTTCCTGGCACTCTATCAATATCTTATTCTTAAACAACACGTTATTTTCAGTCTCTGATAAGTTAACGAGCCAAAATATTGGATTGATAACTCTAATAAAGTTAGTCTTCAAACCTTTCCCAAGGACAATGACGGCCTCACCGGTACGATTTTTGTAGTACCAATGGTTGAACGTTAGTGAAGACCTTGCGGGAAAGTCTTACTGGTACATACTTCATCATTTTTGGTGGTTTTACCTTAAGCACAAGCTTCCTCCATCACATACGTGGATCTATCTCGTCAATACGCTTACGGATTGGAATCTGTGGCTTAAAGAACTTAAACACACGGTTTACCTCAAAAAGCAAATGTTGATGAAACCATTATGCTTGATGATTTCCACCACGGTTGATGAAATGTCGACTCGCGAGGGTACGTACATCCCAACGCGGTAGCGAGAGAACGTCAGTGATGCTCTTATAGTATTGAACACCGTTCTCCCACTTGATTATACATACTTTAAGCTCAGAATCAAAAAGCCAGGAAACGATATCACCTTTAACAGTCGACGCGGCTTTAAACTTTGTCTTCTGATTGGCTTTAGCGCTTGCGATCGCATCCTGCTTTTGCTCTTCATTCACGTACCGATATGCTTCAATAATCTTGCGAGCTCACTTGCTTGGATACGCGAACCAACCCTGAATATCCTCAATCGACGGATCAGGATTCCAGTCAAACTTCTTGCCCTTGCCCTTTGAGACCTTCTCCAAATGATCTTCAGCAGCTTTTACATTTTCTTCGCTGAAAGTAGGAATACCCTATCAACATTGGATCATTGATAAAGGTCAGGGTATTCCTCTGCTGTCACATATTCTATCTCGATCTCCTTATCTTCATAAATAAACGATGTATTCATCTCAGGAATCATCGGATCTTGTAAGACTTCTTCATCGTTGATCACCTCCACATCTTCCTCAACTTCTAGCACATCGAGTTCATCATCGTTCAGTCCCAACAGCAAAGAAATTTGTTGACGTGTCAGGGACTGATCGCCTAACTGCCCTTCTTCAATATCGTCAAGGTTGGCAGAACTCATCACGATGCCTATCTTGTCATCCATGAACAAGATGGTGTTGGCTTTGATCGACTCAATTGGTTGAACTTTGTAGGTTCCCAGCCGGATCTACACAGGAGTATCTCGTAACACGAGGGTGCGGAATCCCCATGTAATATGATACGAGTGTAAGATAAGCAATATGTTAAATGAGTATGTAAAGACACGAGATAATACTTGAGAACTTGATGTATTTCTATTGCCAACACGTGATACACAAGATCACCAAAAACACGTTCTGAAAAAAAAACAACTCTCTATCTAAAACCCGAAGTTGAGGTTTATATATACCTCAACAACTTCGCCTAACATGCTAGGCGAAGTTGTCATAACTTCGCTTGGTCCCCAAGTTCGCTTATACATATCAGCGAACTTAGATAATCAACAGTATTTGACACGTAACAAACAAACTAAACAATTACAGACATAGACAAAACACAAGATACTGAACTACTGACATTATGCACCAACAGACTCCCCCTTGGCAGTAGCTTCATATCTCTATCTTCATTCTCGTGTCATGTAATCCCAAAACTTTCATACCACTCGTCTTCAAGCATGGACGCCCTGCCTTACACCGACAGAGACCACCCTCTGGTACTTCTTGGCTTCATCCTTCCACGCAGGAATGTAGAATATCTTCTTATCGTTCAGTACCTGCAAATCAGCTTGAGACAAATTAACCAAGTGCATGGGATCATACACTCTCAGAATCTCCTGTTCGTCCTCATCCTCCATAACAGCTTCAGTTGTCTGACAATCAACGTACCACCACTTGAGATTCTTTAACACGTCTTTGGGCATCATCTTCATCGACACCTCTTTTAAACACCGAATCGGCTTATACTTCATCACCAACCAAGGCTTACCATCAGCCCTCATTCCCCGTTCCTAATCTTCAACCAACCTTCCTTTCTGAGGCTTTAGAAGTTCAAACTTTTTCTCCTTAATAGCTTCCTTCCATACTATCATTCCAATTATTCTTGCAATATCATTATCACTCCTATTAATCAATCTCAAACGCGCCAAATCTTTCACCTCACACTCAGGCAAGGTGTTGAGCGATCTCAATGCTTTCTTAAAATACTGAATTCCATCATAACGCTTAATCACAAACAACTTTAACTGTTCGTCATACAACCAGCAGATGATACCTTTCTTGGACTCAGCGTACCCCTTGATGTTGTAACTCTTCTTAAACATTTTTGAAACTGCAGGCTTCTTTTTCTTGAAGAACCACTTAGCACAACCTTCTTTCCATCTCGGCTGTTCTTCCCACTCGGACTCATCTGACACATTTGCATCTTGGCTCATGTTCACCTTGTCAACATCTGGAATATCATGTTCTACACCATCATCCACAATCTCCCCTTCTTCTACCTCACTATCAATCTCAATTTGTTCCCCTATCTTTTCAATCTCATCAATTGTTAACACATCATCTCCTAACTCATCATCATTACCCAACGCTTCCTCATCATCTACAACTACAACATTCTCACCACCCGTACCGCCTGACTGACCAGCAGACTCCCCCTGAGATGTGGAAGTCCCAAGAGTTTGTTCAGTTCTTGGCAACTCACCACATGCACCTTCCGATGCATTGGGATCATCGTCTCTGTCTTGCCTCTTCTTAGTTCTCAACTCATCACCCTTGCAGCTCGCCTCCCCCTGAGATGCTAAGAACTGTTTTATAGCATCAAATAGTTTACCGTGTTCAACAAGGAGGGACGATTGTAACTAATTCTTTGCCACAAGTCTCTGGATAGCTTGAGTTTGGATGAGATTGATTCTTGACTGTTCAGAAACTACCCGTTCAAGAGCCGCTATCCTCTCAGAATCAGACAAAGTAGCATCAAAATCAAAACGCATGTGAGAAATATCCTGTGCATACGATGGAGGAATTCCCAAAATAGCTGGTATATCCGATGTAGACTGAATAGTGACCGTGGGTGGTATCGAAACAGACAACCCCACAGTAGCAACCAGCGTTGACTCAACAAACCGTGCAACAACCTCCGATGGAATAAGAGATGGAGGCGGTAATGAGACAATCTCTGGAGCGGTAAACTGAAACGTGGTTGGAGGAGTACCAAAAGATGACGACGTGGTCACCAAGGGAACACTTGAGGTTATCGGCGCTGTGATAGTTGAAGAAGCAGGAACCATAGTCATACCTGATAACGAGGGCGGAGAAAAATGAACAACCCTCGAACTCTCACCAACTCTTGAACTTTCACCAACCCGTGCCTTCTTTGATCTTTGTACCAAACGATACAAATCCTCCTCAAAATCTGATTCACTGTCATCTGAGTCTTTCTTTCTCTTTCCATGAATCCTTTCTTGTCTGGCAAGGATTTGTTGTGCTTCAATGATATCGTCAGTGGATGAATCAGAGTCAGTTCTCTCAGAGTCCGTCACAGATGTAGCGACCATGGACACATTCACACCAGACGCCTCAGCTACTGAGGCTTGAACCTCAGCAGCTGGATCAATTCGTTCCATGTCAAAGAACCCTTGCCCTCCAAGGCAACTTCAAGCTCAACCTGTTCTTCCGAAGCTGCAACCGGATCAGCAGTCGGTGCTTGCTGTACCATAGGTGGTTGTTGAACCACAGGAGTGGTTGAGGAACATCGGCCTGATGCGGTGCAGGATCAAGAAATTCATCACCAGGAGGAGCAACATATGCAGGATTCACCAAGTAACCAAACAAGGCAGTGTGCCTCGGACGAAGTTCTGGTTTGCTACGAGCACTCGATGACCTGCATTGCGCAAAAATCCTTTTACTCACACTTTCAACATAACGGATAGGACGTCGTTGAGGCAGAGTAGGAGCTACGTGATTCAGAATCATCTGTAGGAATCTCGGATACATCAAGAATCTTTCCCTAGCAACCGCGCGTCTCTGAAGATCAATCTCATAAAAAATCATCTGACTAAAGCTATAAGGCTTGTTATAAGTCAACGCAGTCATAGCTGATTGCATTGTTGCACCCATACCATCAGTACCAGCTTTGCGACCGGACATGCATACTATCATCACATGCATAAGAAACCGCCACTGATCTAACAAAAATCCTTTTCGCATCTGAGAGTCTCCCAACGGACCAGAATACCCCATACGCAGAAACGCACCATTTCTGAAACTAGCCGGAAAGTCTGTGGGATCCTCAGTCGTCTCATTCCCAAACTGTAAGGCTAACCTTATTTGATCTGCCGAGAATTGTACCTACTATTCATTAACCGTAGCTCGCATCACCGGCGGGTCGACACGACAATCATACTCAATTGTGTTCCAAAAATCTTCAACGTTCGGTAGTGATATCGGAAGAGTAGTAGTGATTGCATGAAAGATGCGTGAGCGTAAGAGGAACGAAATGATCTCACGGTAATCGTCACTTCCTCGAGCATCCGGATCTAAGGTAATATACATGTTGTGACCCGGGAAAAACTGTCGGTTATTATCTCCACCTTCATCACCACCAGCACCTACCACAACAGCCATATCTGCAAAATAAACGAGCCAAGTCAGATCATAATACCAACAGTTGACAACTTCGCCAAGCATGAATTAGGCGAAGTTGGAATGTCAGCGAAGTTATGGGACAGGTGAAAGTAACAAGTTCGCTCAAACCTTAACTTCGCCCTATGAACAGCGCACAGATAATACCCAGGTAAGGTTTTTAATATCCGATCAAAGAATATCAATTCAAACAGTGGAATACGATTAGAGAGATGAATCACTAATAATCACGAATATCCTTCAACTCGGACCGAGGGTTTGGGTCAATAGTGAACCTAAAACATGTCATTGTGGATCAGATTACTTATTGATAGAAAAAAATTATGTAACAAAAAATCATGATGAACCTTACCACACGAACGAAAAAAGATTTTAATAAGTTTTGATTCAGGGGATATGTTCGCCGAGAGTTTGTGTAGTTTAGAGGTTTTGACCCAATTTGACCACCGTTTTCCTTTAAATACCACAAAAACCCAGAAGCGAAGTTAAGGATAACTTCGCCCTGCTGTTTATAAATTCGCCTTAAGGTCAACCCCTTGGTCAACTTCGCTTATTTTGTTAACTTCGCCATTTAGTTAACTTCGCCTAAATAGACTTACAAACAGTAACATATAAAGTGGATCAAAGGGCAACTTGCTTTTAAAAATCTCCGAAAAAGATTTGAATTTTAAACGATCAAAGAGCCAAGTAACCAAGTTTTATAAAAGTAAACCATAAAGCGAAATGCATAATGAAAATTTGAGTAATAAAATAAATGGGATCAAATTTCAGTCTTGACGAGAACCTGCATGTTTTAGAAAAGATCCAAACAGGAATCATACTAATTAAGTGGCTGTCACATAGATCCATGTTCAACGGTATTATGACATAAAGAAACAGGTTGTAAGCAGGTATAAAACTTAGTATGGTTTTCATCGCTTCTGTGATACGAATTAGGTTCAATTAAGCTCAAAATTTAGATGGACATCACATGAGAGATTGTGATGCCTCCTATCTATTCTCAAAGCGTATTTGGCTTTCCCCAAGTCACCCCGAGTTGTCTTCGACCCGTAGTGTCTGATTAATCAGTAAGCACACATCGATCTTCGGATTCTTCTTCTAGTTGTATCTCATATGTTGACCGATTCATCTTGCCTCTTTCTAGATACATGTAATAAAATAAGCTACAGAAGGCTTAACAATAATAACCATAGTTTTTTTTTTATAAAAAAAATAATAAACACCTTTATACAACTTCATAATTGAATTCAACTGCAAGTCCCGGATCTGGATCACTGCAGGTACGTAGTACTATCTCCGCGGGAATCAGAACACTCACGGGCTCGTGTATGACTGGGTAATCACTTTTCTGCCTATCATTCGGAAATATGTATATGGAGACATGCTCAGCTCAGAATGATTCTCCATATTAAATCGAGAAGATTTAGTTTGTATCACTTCTACTTTTACGTACCATAGAAAGCTACCATAACATACAATGACTGTTCTAGAGTCTTTTAGGCCTAATAACTTCACCAGTTAAGCACACAAAAACAGTTTTTCTATCACTTTCCAAGGTTGGATCAATTTTCTTTTAAACATTGTATTGAAACTTCTTACGAAGTTATAGACTTGAAAAATTATATCATCTTCCAGAAAAAAATTTTAAATCCTATCGCCCCGATCAAGTCAAAGTCTTCAGGTAAACGGCTATCCTGAAGATCCAATGGATCAGCTGGACCGACCACATACGAGTATGTGTCCTTCTAACTAAGTATGAACGACTATTTTTCAGCGAAAGAATAAAAAACCCGCCATAACCGCCCCGGTCACTTTCAGTCATCTGGTTAATGGCTATCCTCATAGTCTACAAGTAGAAGTAAGGACCAAACATATCCAAAGATATGTCCTTCAAACTTAAGCAACCGACATAATTTTAAGCGATAGTGATGGTTTTTTTTTTTTTACAGAAAACAAGGTTACTCGGGATTGATCATCCCATTAAGCTCAACAAGATTTTGAAAAAGGTATCGGTCAAACGCTTTAGTAAAAAGATCGGCAAAATTATCCAAAGAATCAACCTTTTCAAGCACAATTAATTTCTTCTCAGCACAATCCCGTATAAAATGATGACGAATGTCAATATGTTTAGTTTTGCTGTGTTTAACGGGATTGTTAGTTACTGAGATTGCAGCAGTGTTATCAATGCAAATAGGAGTTTGAGTGAAATTCAGACCATAATCGCGCAATTACTGTTGTATCCATAAAACCTGGGAGCAGCAGTTTGATGCTGCCATGTACTCTGCTTCGCAGGTGGAAATGGCTATTGAGGTCTGCCTCTTGCACTGCCACGACACCAATCTTCCTCCGAGAAACTGACATCCACCAGCTGTTGACTTCCTATTCTGATTGCAACCTCCATAGTCAGAATCGGTGCAGGTTACCAAATCCAGTTCTCCCCCTTTCGTGTACCAAAATCCCAACTTAGGGTTGCCTTTGAGATACCGTAAGATTCTCTTCACTCCCTTCATGTGGGATTCCTTCGGGTTAGCCTGAAAACGAGCACAAAGACAAACTGCAAACATAATATCATGTCTAGATGCGGTTAGATACATTAAGGAACCTATGATTGCTCGATATTGAGTGGGATCCACATCTTCATCACTGTCGGAATCATCACCCAGTTTATGGTTGACGCAGATTGGAGTGTCAAATGGGGTACTATCATCCATCTTGAAGCGTTTGAGCACATCATGGACATATTTCGTTTGATGAATAAACATGCCATCTTTCTTCTGATCTACCTGAAATCCCAAAAAGAAAGTTAATTCGCCCATGGCGCTTATCTCAAACCTCTTCTTCATGACCGCTTCAAATTCCTGACACATAGTGACTTTTGATGCAGCAAAAATGATGTCGTCCACATAAACCTGAACGAGAAGAAACTCTCCCCCTTTTCTCCTGAAAAACAGCGTACTATCAATCTTTCCTCTTTCAAACCCATTTTCTAGCAAGTAGTCTGACAATGTTGCGTACCAGGCACAAGGAGCCTGATTTAACCCATATAATGCTTTACTTAGTTTGTACACATGATCAGGAAAATCTGGGTCAGGGAAACCCGGGGGTTGTTCAACATATACCACCTCATCGACTTTACCATAAAGATATGCACTTTTCACATCTAACTGGAACACTTTTATCTCTTTTTGTGCAGCATACGCCAAAAACAATCGTATTGCCTCCAATCTCGCTACCGGAGCAAACACTTCATTGTAATCGACCCCTTCATGCTGATTAAACCCTTTCACTACCAATCTTGCCTTGTTGCGTATGATTATTCCCTTCTCATCTCTCTTACATTTAAAAACCCATTTTATACCGATAGCGTTCACTTCTTGCGGCTTTTTAACTAATTGCCATACTTCCATCTTCTCAAACTGTGCCAGTTCATCCTGCATGACATCAACCCACGAGCTATCCTTCAGTGCCATTTGATAATTATTTTGTTCAATCTGGCTGATGAAACAGGTGTACAAGCATTCATTTATAATACCCGTATCTTTAAACCAAACTATCCTTCAACCAAACTTCTTCTAGTACGTACACCATCAGAAGGATTACCGATCAAATTTTCCAAAGGATGATTCTTGTGAATTTTAGTGAACTTGACCGGACTGACTTCCAGATTATTCTCAAGATTTGTGGCAAGTTCATCAGTGTGAGACTGAGGTTGAGTGTGAAATGAATTATAGAATTCATCTTCCTTTGAGACAGCAGGAGTTTCGACTGCATTTGACGAAGTTAGTTGATTATCATCATAAAGTGGACGTTGCATAATGGTCTCCTCCTCGTCATACAGTATTTGTGAGGCCATTTTCTCATCAGTGTCTGCAAAATCCAAGTAAGGCACATTAAAAGATTTGAATAGGTTATCATAGTCGAAAGCCTCTACCGGTCCCATGCTAGGCCTTGGTGATTTGTAACTAGTAATGTCAGTGTTACATATCACCTCAACCTTGATGTTCGATAGATTAAAGACTCTTCTGTTGGGTGTCCCAACAACATAGCCAACTAAAATACCTTCGTCATCTCTCTCACCAAATTTAGAGTTAGTCTTTAATATCGAACATGGGGACCCAAAAGGTTCAAGACCTTTCAAGTTTGGATTTCTACCATGCATAAATTTATAACAAGTTTTATTTAATCTTTTAACAGTTAAAACACGATTAAGGATGTAACAAGCTGTAGCCACAGCCTCAGCCCAGAACACCACGGGAAGTTTAGCATCTGCCAGCATGGTCCTGGTGCCATCGATTAGAGTTCTATTCTTCCTTTCAGCTACTCCATTTTGTTGTGGAGTATATGGGGCACAGTACTGATGCTCTATCCCTTTCTGTAGACAAAACATCTCCATCTGATAGTTCTTAAATTCTGTCCCATTATCACTCCTGATGTACTTAACCTTCCTCCCAATAATATTTTCCACCTTGGTTATCAAGTTAATTACCAACTGAACTGTCTCATCCTTTGTCTTCAGAAAATATACCCAAAAGTATCGAGAGTAATCATCGGTTACAACCAGGCAGTATGACGTTCCTCCTAGACTCTTTACATTCACAGGACCAAAGAGATCCATGTGAAGTAGGTCTAGGGTGCTGACAATTGAGTTAACCTTCTTGGAGTGATGAGGCTTTTTGTGTTGCTTTCCTTTCTTGCACGACAAGCTTTGATCTTCAAAGTTAAAATTCTTCAAAGGAACCCCAAGTACCAGCCCATTCTTGACAATGTAATTCATTTTGCGAAGATGTATATGTCCCTTTCTTCGATGCCACAACTCTGACTCAGACTCAGTTGCCTTTGACAGAAGACATGACTCTTCTGTTGTCATCTCAGTTGACCTCATATCCATTACATACGTGTTCTTTTCTCTTGGAGCTTTCATCACAACCCAGGCCTCTGGTATATTGAAACCAGGATAAAGAACGATTGCCTCATTTCTAGTAAAATGCACCGTGTATTCTTTGTCACAAATCTGAGATACACTCAACAAGTTATGCTTCAACTCTTCCACAAAATTCACCTTCTCTAACTTTATTCTTCCATTTGTCACAGTTCTAATACCACTGATTCTTCATCCACTTTCTCCAGCTAAACTAACCGTTCCTCCTTGAACAGATTTCCAGTCACGTAACAATTTCTTGTTACCAGTCATGTGCCGGGAACAGCCACTGTCAACAACCCACATATTGTTTACAGCCCTGTTTGACTGTTCCTGCATAATTAAAGAAATAGATTAAAATCTGGGGAGGTCTTGGGTCGATTAAATCTGTTGTCCGGCATCCAGTACCTTGGTTGCCCAAAGTCAGTTTGAGGATGGTTTCTGTAAGTTCTGAACGAAAACCTTCTAGAGGACTGGCTATGAGGCCATCCAAACCTTCGTGAATTAACTGAATTATAATTGTTGGTTTGGTAGTTTACTAGGAAACAACGAGACTGATTTCTTTGAAATCTTGGATTAGTCCAATGACCGAAATTTGGTGTGTTCACATTCTTACCAGCATCATAATTAGTATTCGTTTTATTCTTAGTTTTCGGAGGCCTCATACCTCTAAATGTTCTCTGTTTTAGAGGACAATCAGCTACAAGGTGTCCTACTTTATTGCATCTGAAACAACTTCTGTTTTGAACTTTCATCTCAACAGTTGTTGCAGATGTCGAGGTTGCGTTACTACCCGTTTGTCTAACATATGGTGGGACGAACGGATTTAGGGAAGATTTCTTTTCATCAGGCTTATATTCCTCCCCACGTTTTAGTAACACAACCTCTTCTTTTATCTCACCCAATTCGGATGACTTGTCCGAATTTGATGAGACAGAGCTAGGGACAGAAATCGCAACATTAGAACTTGACTTACTCGTTTTGCTCTTATTAACTTCAGTTTCTTTAGTAGATACTTTGATTGGAACTGTCTGACTAACCTCAACATTCGCAGATTGCTGATCACTAGGATCATAAGTATAGTTATTGTTGTACGGTGGTGGAACTTCAGAAAATCCAATTCCCCCTTTGTTAACCAGGGAACGTTGAACACTTATGATGTGATCTAGCATTGCTGAAGAATTTCTAAATTGTTCAATTTTTCTATTTAGTTCCACCACTTTTACCTGGTAATCAGCTATCTGTTTATCTTTTTCAGCAATTAGTTTGGTCTTTTCTTCTAACACTTCATAACTAAGATCAATTACTTGTATTTTTTCAGCTAGACTGGCTTTAAGACTTCTGATATCCTTTTCACTAGCTTTTATTTTTACCAAGTAACTATTTTCTTTAGTTTTAGAGTAGTGATGTTCTTCTTTCAGGTTTTTAGATTGAGTATCCAAACTAACAAACTGATCAGTTAATGTTTTTAATTGTTCAGACAGATTCTCACACTGTTCACAATGAAGTTCAGAACTTACCTCAGAGAGCTGATCGTTCACTTCTGCCATGTATGCCTGATCTTCTCCCGTCTCTCTCTCACTTCCTCCAGTTTCGATGTTTACCAAATTAGCCTGTTCGAACACTTCCTCAACTTGTATATTCCAGTTGTATCCATCATTCTATCGAGATACCATAGCCCTATTTTCAATACCACCCCCATTCTGTTGTGCAGGCCTGTTGTAACATCGAACCTTTGATTTATCAAACCCTGTTCTTTCTCCAACGAACTTTCTACCCGTTTTCTTCATGAATCTCTTTACCCTTCTTACTATCATAGCCATCTGCCACTGCAAATCCATCTCTTCCAAATCATCAGCATCGATTTGATCATAGTCTTCATCCAAAGTTGCAGGGTCTACTATTTTACCTTTGATATAGTTCTCATAAGATGCAATGAAAGATGCATAGAGGGCAAAATGTTGTTCAGAAAATTTCACACTCATAGGCATCTGTGAGTAGTTATTGCTTGGAGCATTTGATGAGAAATTTCCAGTTGTAGTTTGAGGCATAGAGGAATTACTCCCTCCTGCTACTAAACATACGTCACCATCAATATTGAGAATCACATGACCATCTGGAGTGGAGTTTGATTCCCCCTTAGAGTAGTAGGCAGTGGATTCTAATTTTAAAGTTGGTGTCGCCTTTCGAACCATGTTATTTTCAAAATTTCGTAACTTATTGACCACTGTTTCCAAATCAATCTTGTCAAAATCTTTATCTTCTCTCATCAGTACAGTGTACATGTCCCATTTTGGTGGGAGAGCATCAAGAAGTTTCTCTACTACCTCTTCTTCTTTGTATTCAATGGAGTAATTATTTAGTTCGGTCATCAAATGATAATATCGTGTGATGATATCATCAAGTGATTCATTTTTCAAATACTTGAATACAGAGAATTGGGTTTTTAGCAGCTTTGTTTTGGAAGTACGTATCCCCATATTACCTTCATATCTATTTTCTAGTGCTTCCCATAGCTCTCTGGCAGTTTTGTATTTCTTGAAGGTATGAAGAATCTCTTGTGGAAGAGCCATTGTTATAGCTGCATGAGCTTTACTCTCTGCCTCATACATTTTCTTTTCGTCATATTCCATCTTACTATACTTCTTAATCTGTTCACGACCTTCAAACATGGATGTTGGTGGAATGTACCCGTCTTGAATGCAAACCCACATCTTAGCATCTTGATACTTCACATACTGTTCAAACCGATCTTTCCATGCAACGAAATCGGTACCCTTAAGCAGTTTTGGAGCTTTAGTTACTGAACCGACTTCAACCTCCATCTTTACCAGTTCTGTGATGTTTATTGAAGTCATAGTTGAAAGAAACAAGACTCAAACCTTTTTTTTTTAAATAACCTTCTGTGAACAGTGAGCAAATAGCGAAGTTAATATAACTTCGCTTGAAACTTAAGTTCGCTGAACAACTTCGCTAGTCTGCTACTTAACTTCGCAGCAAATCAACTTTGCCAAACCTATATCTTCGCTTAAACCCTACGTTTTATAGCGACAACTTCGCTTGACGAACAATGAGGTTTTGCAGGATTTGTTAGGTTGATTGCGATGGACGCGAGGGTGTTTTTAGGGTATATATGATGAGGCAAAAGACAAAAACGAGGTATTTCAACGTAAACTCGTTCCGGAATGGTCAAATGGAACGATCTTAACACCCATGTGATAATCCCGAACCACACAATCACGAGCAAATGCTCTGATACCAATTGTAGGTTCCCAGCCGGATCTACACAGGAGTATCTCGTAACACGAGGGTGCGGAATCCCCACATAATACGATACGAGTGTAAGATAAGCAATACGTTAAATGAGTATGTAAAGACACGAGATAATCTTGATGTATTTCTATTGCCAACACGTGATACACAAGATCACCAAAAACACGTTCTGAAAAAAAAACAACTCGCTATCTAAAACCCGAAGTTGAGGTTTATATATACCTCGACAACTTCGCCTAACATGCTAGGCGAAGTTGTCATAACTTCGCTTGGTCCCCAAGTTCGCTAATACATATCAGCGAACTTACATAATAAACAGTATTCGACACGTAACAAACAAACTAAACAATTACAGACACATACAAAACACAAGATACTGAACTACTAACATTATGCACCAACAAACTTTAGTCGAATCATGATAATCCACCAACTGTTTATCACCACTAACACCTCTACTCGTACCAGCACTAGAGGATGAGCCGTGAGTTTGTTTCGGCTCATTGCCTCTAGCACCCGAGGCATCAGGATCATCGTCCTCATTCTTCAGCTTTTTGAGTTGATCGTCCTTGCATGTGAGCTGAAGAATTAGATCCTCCTGTTCCTTGATTTTCACCCCCTAAGCCGTGACAATCTCACGCGCTCCTTTGTCTCTTTATGGCAGTACGAGACAAAGGCCATCAAACGCCTTTGATTGTTTAAGATATTCTCTTGAGCGTGAAGATCGACCGCCATTTGATTCTCATAAAGATGAATCAAACTCAAGAGCATGTTCATTTGATTCTCCGGAGGCATAGCATGGAAAGATGGAGGTATAGGCTAATTAAGTGAACCTAATATGATCCAGGATCTAGTCGCTAACCCGAAGCATCAACACGATTCGATACGTTAAATACATAATTTATTGATAATTAACATGAATACATTATTGAGAGAATAATAACTTATGGAGAATACCTTAAATCGATATTTCTCTCACTTATGAACATGAGCTGCCTATTTATAGGCCATCAGCTCAATTCGTTAAGTTACCCTCATTCGTTATATTTTAGTAATGAATGAGACACCATTCGTTATGCCTTCATAACAAATGGTAATAACTTAACGAATAGCCTAGTTAACTAACGAATGGACCCATTCGCTATACAAACCATAGCGAATGGCCATTTTACAATAAATATACAATATAGACTATCTATAAATTATTCGATTGCTACGGACACCAAAACCGTGCACTAAGAGATTCCTATAAAGTTAAGGAAAAATAGTTATTTTGGGTTAAGAGGAGATCCTAAAACAATGAAAATGTTGGTTAGTTGGATGCCGCATTTGATCCCATATATTTTCCTTATAGTTCTTAAACCTCAAAGTTCATTGATATCATGTAGCGGAACTATTCCAAACATGGCAAACATCCGTACAACAAGTATATTGTCCGAAGACAAAACAAAATCGTAGCATTGGGATACATACCAATTTTCAATCTTGTCGCACTAGCTTAAATGCCAACCATGCCCATGTCTTCTCATACTAACCTACTTATTCCAATGTGCATACTAAATATCAGTGATGTTTAATGAGTTCTAGTTTTCATAACCATTAAAAGAAACAATCTACATAAAAATTAACTTTATTAGCATACCGTAAACCACTGGCGAAGGTTAGTTAGGGCCGGGCCCCCTGTTTTTTTTGCGTGGTAGTGTAAATTTACCCGTTTCTGTCCAATATTTTTTATACGTAGTGTAAATTTAGCCGTCTTCGGCCGAAAATTTGAGCCTGGCCCCCTCAGTTTGTAAAATTATGTATACAATTTGAGTCTGGCGCCCCGGTGTCCTAGTGCAAGCTTCGACACTGCCGTAAACTTTAGCACTATAGCATAACAATATCATATAACATTAGAAAACACATATAGTGAGAATGCACAACATTCGAGTCAATCATTCATTCACACACATCATATATTAATGATTTGAATGTCTAAATCTATAAGCATATCTTAACAAGAATGATTGGCATCCTATGTAGCACGGGAACGGATACGCATTGAGTTACGGGTACGATACAGATACGTGGAATGGAAAACCTTAAACATCCAAGATACGAGTACATCTAAGGTATGGAAAAAAATATAAAAAAATAAAAATATATTAAACAAAGTGTAAAATAAATATATATTGATGTAAAGTGTGAACTCCAAAAACATTACTTCAACCAAATAATTATCAATACAAAATTAATATATATAATTTTCATCTATATAATGTCAATTTTAAACATTGTGTGCATAAAATTATAAGTTAAAAGACCAAATGTAAACTAGTCTAGATAGAGAGAGTTAAATGTTAAAATGCATAACATAATTTAAAACTTTTTATATAAAAGTTAACAAGTTTTAGGGACTAGATTCAAACAGTGAACAATCAAGGGGGTTAAATGTTAAACTTAAAGTTTATTGAACCTAAAAATAACTAAAGCACTCCAAACTTCCAGCCACCACTGTTCTTCCTCTCCTTCTTCTTAATGGGTTTTCCAGCAAGCATTGCATCATCGGTGCCGGAATATGCTATTTGGCCGGTCCACCACGTTATTTGCTATAGAAATGTCCCTGAAACGGTTGTGGATCTGTCCCCATTAACAAGGTTCGTTTAGAAAACTTCCCCCATCACGTTTCCGTTCCCCAACTGTCCCTGGGATGGGTACCTTACTGTAACATCCCAAATTTCGTTTAATGTTTTAAGGAATTGAGTTTAATTAAATTATAGAAGATACATGTAATTAACTAAAGTAGGAGGGGAAAAAGTGTCATTAGCTAAAAAGTTAAACATGAAACCCTACCCTCTTACTATAAATATAGCCACCATCTCATTCATAACCATCCTTGCCTCACAACTAAAGAAAAAACACACTTCTCCAATTCCCGTTTTTGAGAAAATAACCCACAAAGACATGACGAATTCTGGAGATCTAACCGTCGTATTGGTCTCAAATTTTAACTAAGTGTTTCTGAAATATAAATGAAGATTCCACCAGATCATATCTTCGATCAAAGATCGGGAAATCTGTTTTTTTATCAGCAAAATCGTAATAGCTAAAAATGGAATTTTCCGGCCACTGTTCCGCTTTTCCAGCGACTGTAGCTGCGTTTTCTGGCGAAGGAGAGTTGACAAATTTGTAGATCGGGGTGAGACGGTTCCGTGGCCCCTTGAATCACTCAATTCCAAGTTCATTTGATATGGTTTTGGTCTATTCGAGTGATTTCGATCATAACCTTAAAGGTACGTTTTTGGTAAAAAGGTTTACTTTTCGTGTACGAATTTGCATGAGAAATGGAAGGATGATAAAACGGGCCCTGATTATTGATAAAGTAATGAACTTGATAGTAAACGGGTTAGTTGGTTCGTTCCGAGTAAAACGAGTAGTGTTCGGTTTGTGAAAAAGACGGGTAAACGAAGTCGGTTTTGCATGCAACTTGGTAGAAATCATTTATCTCAGCTGACCCAACATTTTAGAACTTGACACCGCAGCCCCGGGATGCCGAATGAGCCGTTTAAATTTAGATCTAGCTTTAATCGGGTGTTTAATCAACCAAAAAAAGAGCTTAACGACCACCTTAGCTCAGATCTGGACACCCCGAAGCTACCTAGGTCATAAACGATCAAACTCCGGCCAACCATGGTGGTTAACGACAGATGATGGCGCCGGAATCGAATAAAAACATTAAAAACACGAAATAAGAAGGCTGAACTGAACATAGGGCGTATAAGTTTACGCCGTATAAGTATACCTAGCATGTATGTATATGTACCGTATATGTATCTACAACACATATGTATGTGCCGTATATGCATAGGTATGATGTATATGTATGGACACATATGTATATGCCGTATATGCATAGGTATGACGTATATGTATGGACACATATGTGCCACATAAGTATGTGCATGTCGTATATGTTTAAGTGTGACGTATATGTATGGACGTATATGTATGACTTATACGATGGAACAACTTATATGTTTGAATTGACTTAAACGCCTCCTAAAAGGACTTATACGCTAGAATGATTCTCCAAATAAAAGAAAGATAAATAACGTATACGTACGTAAATGATAGATATGAACTTATATGATATATGAGCTAAAGCTAAGTAATTAATTAAGAAGGAAAGGTAACGTTTAAAACGGGAAATGAACTAGAAATATGATATGATTAGGAGTAGTTAAGTGACGTTTGTTAATTGATACACAGTTAGCCGTGCACAGTTCAAGAAGGGCATTACCATAAATTCAAAAAGGAACCGCTTACAGTTGAATTTCTAGCCTCATTTCCTTGTTATGTTTTCGGGGCTGTGTGCATACTCGATGTGATTAGTTAATATAATTACCTTAAGTGGTAAGTGTATGCCATATATGATTTATGTGATAGTTATTGAGGTTACGAATGGATGCTTGCCGGTACGTGAACGATCTTCGAATATTGCACGTATCGCCAGGGAAGATGATCCTTAGAAGATGTGATTGTTCTATATATGATGTATGAAAGATATATGTATGTTATATGAAATATTGGAAGTATGTATGAAAGTTTATAAATATAACTATAAGAAATGTATAGTATGGTTGTATGGAAAGAAGGAAACCGGGTACTAATAATACTCAAGGAATAAGGGAACCGGACCCTAATAATATCTGAGGAAGAAGGGAACCAGACCCTAATAATATCAGAGGAAGAATGGAACCTGGCCCTAATAATACTCGAGGAAGAAGGGAACCGGACCTTAATAATATTCGAGGAAGAAAAAGAACCGAGCCCTAATAATACTCGAGAAAGTAGGACGTAATACTCTTTAATACATATAAGTATGTAAAGTAAGGTTAAATAAAAGTATGAAAGAAAGAAAGAATGAAATGAATAAAGAAGATATATGCTTATGTATGTACGAAAGAAAGATAAATAGGTTAACTAAGTATTACGTATCTTCGTATACAAATGAGTATGTATATGAATATAATATATGTTACCTGATTAACTAGAACTCACTCAGCATAACTGACTTTTAGTATGCACACATGTAAATAGATTGAAGAAGCTGGCTTGAGGGAGACACATGGCATGATATGAAGAGGCTGGCATCCGAAGAAGATTTGTCATGATGTTTTAAAACAATATTTTATGATATGTTTTAAAGATAAGATTTGAATGTTTTTGTAACAAATGGTTGACTTTTATTATTCCGCAAAAGTTTTAATTAGCTCTGATATTTAAGACTGTATTTATGAGTGAATCCAACGTCAATGTAGGGCACCGGAAATGGGGCCTTACACTTACCATCAGAGTCGTCCCATATTTGTCATCATTATATACTATTAGCAAGCTACAAGACAAATACCCTTTACACCCACTCATCGAAGGACCCTACATGTAACACCCTTGGCAAACACAACATCGTCCCACTCTTAGGCAAATCCCACATCGGCCATGGACAAGAGAGATCATTGGTTCATAAGTAAATGTCATGTCTCTTAAATCACCAACGCGTTTTGGGCTTAGTTGGTTGTGGAGCACATGAAAACTCCACGGTTAAGCGTGCTTAGGTGGAAGTAGTACTAGGATGGGTGACCTCCTGGGAAGTCTCCATCTGGGCAACCAAAAACAAATCCGTGAGCTATTCGTGGGCAGAGCGGACAATATTGGTGGTGCGAGGGCCGGATGTTACACTACATATATCCAAAGAAGGAAAATGTGTTCTCTCTTAAAAAGGATACTCATACCTCTATTGGAGGTAACCGACTTCCATAAAAGAATCATTCTTGTCAGTAATGTTATAAGAGTAGGTCTTCACGGCCGAGTACTCCCCCATTACTTGCTATAAGTAATGGAGTCAGTGAGATATTCTTTAACTTGTCCTAGTGACTAAGAATCGATCAAATGTGATCAACATTAGCCAGAATCACATCAGGTCGGGCAGCTTGGGCTGATTTTGACTGAAAAACTAAAACATAAATCATTACTAGTATAGAAAAAAAACATTTTGTAACGGTTAATTTTTTGTATTTGAAACGGTCTGGAAACCATTATATTTGTTGGATTGCAAATGATAGAATCTAATATTAAAACGGTTCAACAATCGGTGTGTTATATATAGACGACAGTTAACGCTTAACGGTGGTGCTAAAATTTACAACGGGTAAAAAAACCGCTTAACGGTGTATTTATTTCTAAATTACAACGTAAAAAATCGTTGTAAATAAAACTTAACGATGGTGCTAAAAACTTACAACATGCATCAAACCAGTGTTTATATATTTGTAAATTAAAGCATAAAAATACCATTGTACATTCGGGACGTTGTTAAAAAACCGGTGTTATAACAACAGGCACAAAGTCGGTGTCTATAATTGTTTTGGGATGGTTAATTACATATTAAAAATATTTAATAAGAATATAATTCAATATATTACATATTCCCTAATAAAATGATATACACAAATCAATATATGTAAGGCCCCGTTACCGGTGCCTCACTTTTGACGTTGGATTTACTCATAAACGCAGTTCTAAATATCAGAGTTAATAAAAACATTCGCGGAATATTAAAAACATTCAAACCATTTCATTACATAACCATATTTCTTGTGTTAACGAGCATTCCAAATCTTTTAACATAAAACATTGTCTTTAAAATAACATAACATTTCCTTGAGATGCCAGCTTCTTCAAGTCCATGCCATGTGCCTCCCCTCAAGCGATCTTCCTCATTCTACTCACCTGCGTGCATACTAAAAGTCAGCTACGCTGAGTGAGTTCTAGTTAATCATACAACATAGAATCTGTTCTCAAACTTGTACACGAACCCGAAGGTGTGTACGTTATTTATACCTTGCTTTACATACATAACTATCCATACTACTTAAAGAGCCTTCCGCCCGATAACCTCACATATATTATTAGGGTCTGGTCCCTACCATCACAGATATTATAAGGGTCTGGTCCCTATCCTCACAGATATTATTAGGGTCTGGTCCCTATCCTCACAGATATTATTGGGGTCTGGTCCCCTTTAATTCATGCTACTGAAACATACATGTCCTTTAGTTATAACCCTCAACGAACTCGATTACGTTCACCTTTAATTGTTATTCCTTTCCTTAGCTGTGCCCGACTAACTGTATAACAATTACACATATCAATTAACTATCACTATTCGCATCGCGTTTCTAGTTTAGTTATAACCCTCAACGAACGGGGGTCCGGGGGAAGCGCCCCTGGAAGCGGGGTATAGGTGCCGCTGCCCCTAGCAGGGTTCAAGGGGCAGAGCCCCTGGCTAGGGTCGAGCTACCAGGTCAGCTTGGAAAAATTTTATTTCCATTAACCGTCTTGTCACATTTTTCATTTGAATTTTGAATCATTAATTAATTTGCTATCTTAAAAGTTCAAGGGCTTCTTAGTAATTAAATCGTTCTTTCTAAGTCTAGGGACCATTCTGTCATTCTTTCAAAGTCTAGTTCGTTAATATGCTCTTTAACGGATTGGGGTTCATTCGTTACTCCTGTCTTCCATAACGAATTGGCTAATTCGTTACTTCATAACGAATTGGCCTTTATAGCGAACTGGACCTTATTCGCTTGGTCTATTTAACGAATTGAACTTCTTAGCGAATTGACCCCTTATAGCGAACCAGTCCTCATAACGAATTAGACCTTATAACGAACTGCTCAATATACGAAACGGACTTAACGAACTGGAGCTAGTTCGTTAGTCTTTCCTTAACGAATCAGTACACGAATCAAAGCTATTTCGTTAGACTTCCGCTAACGAATTAGGGTTAGGTCAGAGAATGTCAGAAACATTCTCTGACATTCCCTTCCTCGTACACGCCGCCTTTCCGGCGCCGCCGCTGGAAAACTGCGGGTTCGCCGGAAAAACGAGTTTTAAATCGTTTTTCACTGTTTTTTGTCCCGTTCGATCCAGATCTGAGCTAGGGTGACCCCTAAACTCATCATAGGTTCGGTTTATACCCGATTCCACCCGGATCTCGTGACTTAAACAGTTTAACGGTGTCGGTTCGTCGTTTCGTGACCATATCTAACGAATTTAAGCTCATACAATATCATACTTTCATTACCTTGGATCGGGATCGGTTTTCCTTGGAGATTTAGGCTAGAGAGAGAGAGATTAAGTGTGTGTTTGGGAGGTGTATGGAATGTGTGTAAAATGAATTAAATGGGTGATTAAAGGTATATATATTTATTGATCATGGACTTAAGCCCATGGTCTTTCCTTCATTCTTTCATAACCCAAGTCCATAACCCATATCAATTTACCCAACACTAGCCTGACTCATAATAACTAATATTTCATTTATTAACCGAAACTCGAAAAACGGGATGTTACAAGTCTTCCCTCCTCAAAGAGGTTTCGTGCCCGAAACCTAACTAGTACACAAACAAATTTTGATAAAATTTGCGCATCTCTTCCTCAACTTCCCATGTAGCGTCTGATTCTTTGTGATGCTTCCATATCACCTTCACTAGGGGTATAACCTTGCGTCGGAGTTTCTTTTCCTTGCGATCAACTATCTCGATTGGTTGCTCAATGTTGTTCAGTTGTTCATCAAGCTTATGTCTATTAATGGCACGTGCGACGTCTCATCTGCCAGACATTTTCTCAGATGAGAAACATGGAAGGTTGAGTGAATTCCTTCTAACTCTTCTAGCAAATCTAACTTGTAAGCCACTTCACCTACTCTATCTAAAATCTTGAACAGTTCAATGTACCTCGGACTCAACTTTCCCCTTTTCCTAAAACGAATAATTCCTTTCCAAGGCGAGACCTTGAGTATCACATTGTCACCAACGTTAAACTCAATCGGTTGTCGCCGCTTATCAGCATACGAATTCTGTCTGTCTTGAGCAGCTTTCATTCTCGCTTTGATCTGATCGAACTTTGAGGAGGTTTCTTGCACAACTTCTAGGCTTCCCATCTCCTTCTGACCAATCTCTCCCCAGCATACTGGAGTTCTACACCGTCTTCCATATAACATCTCGAATGGTGGCATACCAATACTTGAATGGTAGTTGTTGTTATAATAGAACTCTGCCAGATGCAGATGATCGTCCCAACTTCCTCCAAAGTCTAAAACACAAGCACGTAGCATATCCTCAAGGGTTTGGATCGTCCTTTCAGACTGTCCATCTGTTTGAGGATGATATGCCGTACTAATGTTCAATCTCGTTACCATAGCTTCATGGAATTTCTTCCAAAACCTCGAAGTAAAACGAGTATCTCTATCTGACACGATCGATAACGGTACTCCATGCTTAGATACGACCTATTTAATGAACAAGCTGGCTAACGTTTCTGACGAGATAGCATCTCGTATAGGCAGAAAGTGAGAACTCTTGGTCAAACGGTCCATAATCACCCAGATGGTATCATGATGCTTAGCTGTACGAGGTAGCTTAGTTATGCAATCCGTGGTGATGTGTTCCCATTTCCATTCTGGTATCTCCAAAGGTTGTATCTTTCCATAAGGCTTCTGATGCTCTGCCTTGACTTGTAAACAAGTTAAGCACTTACTGACATACTCTACCACACCATTCTTCATTCCCGGCCACCAGTAGTCTCTTTTCAAATCTTGGTACATCTTCATAGTTCCTGGATGAATCGAATACCTTGAATTATGAGCTTCATCTAAGATTCGACCTCTGAGATCTCCATGGCATGGAATCCACATACGGTCAAACCTAGTCTTAACACCATCCGTGTTTTCCATCAACCCGTCTTGTTGACCGGAAATCCTTTCTTTCTTTACTAGCCCTTCATCTACCAGCACTTCTGACTGCACCTTGATGATTTCTTCAAATAAGCTTGAGTTCGTAATTAGCTGATATGACTTTACTGTTGCAATGACTTCCTCTTTTTTACGGATTAGCGCGTCAGCGACCACATTAGCTTTACCAGGATAATACTTAATGTCGCAGTCGTAATCCTATCAATTCTAACCACCTTCTTTGCCTCATGTTCAATTCTTTCTGCTCGAAGAAATACTTTAAAATTTTATGATCTGTGTAAATGGTACACTTAGTACCATATAGATAATGCCTCCATATCTTGAGAGCATGCACTACTGCTTCTAGCTCCAAATCATACGTCGGATAGGTACTCTCATAGACCTTCAACTGTCTAGACGCATAAGCTATCACCCTTCCTCGTTGCATCAGCACGCAAGCTAACCCACGATGTGAAGCATCAGTACAAACAACCAAATCCTCGTCACCGTCGGGTAAAGCAAGGATTGGCTCTTGAGTGAGTCTTTTCTTTAAGTCCTGAAAAGCCTCTTCTTGAAAGTTACCCCAACTGAATACTATCGACTTTCGGGTCATACCGGTCAACGGTGCGGCTATCTTGGAGAAACCTTCGATGAATCTCCTATAGTAGCCAGCTAACCCTAGGAAGCTTCGTATATCAGTCGGATTCTGTGGAGTCTTCCAATTGTTATCGCTTCAATCTTAGCGGGGTCCACCATAATTCCTTCAAGATTAATCACGTGACCTAGAAATTGCACTTCTCGCAACCAGGACGCGCATTTCGAAAACTAAGCATACAACTTCTCTTCTTTCAGAGTCTCCAATACCTCTCTCAAATGCTTAGCATGATCAGTCTCGTTCTTTGAATAAATCAGTATGTCATCAATAAAGAAGATTACCGATTTATCCAACATAGGCCGACACACCCTATTCATCATGTCCATAAATGTTGTGGGAGCATTCGTTAGACCGAATGACATTACGAGGAACTCGTAGTGTCTATACCGCGTTCGGAACGCTATCTTAGGGATGTCTGCCTCCTTCACCTTCAGCTGATGATAGCCTGATCTGAGATCTATTCGTGAAAACCAACTTGAACCTTGCAGTTGGTCAAACAGATCATCAATCTTGGCAAAGGATATCAATTATTTACCGTAAGCTTATTCAACTCGCGATAGTCTATGCACATTCTCATACTTCCATCCTTCTTCTTCACGAACAACACTGGCGCGCCCCAAGGGGAAACACTTGGTCTTATGAAACCTTTGTCGAGGAGTTCTTACAGTTGGGACATCAATTCTATCATCTCGGATGGCTCTAGACGGTAAGGTGCTTTCGCGAAGGGCTGGGCTCCTGATACTAAATCTATCTGGTAGGCACCACACCCTCATCTTAATAACCCCTCGGCTTTTATCATCGAAATGACGTTAAGCCCTGAACTTTCTTTATCACCATAAACCGTCACCGCACTGCCATCCAAGGACTTTAACTTTATTATCCTACTCTTACATAGTATTTGAGCTTCATAAACCAATCCATTCCCAAAACTAAATCGAACCCTCCTAAGGTCATAACATACAACGTAACAGGGAACTCATGTCCCTCTAATTCTATCTTCCAATTCTTAAACATTTTCGTTATTTTCATCAAGGTGTCACTAGCGGTTTTCTACTATGAAGGTTTCAGACACTCAGAAACATTTCATTTAGCTAGTTAACTGAATGTCGTAGCTACAAAACTTCTATTCGCACCCGAATCAAATAATATTGAAACAGAAATACCGTTTACTAAGAACGTACCAGTCACAACATCAGGAATATGTCGGGCTTGTTCCTGGGTCAGCATGTAGGCTCTAGTTCTCGGCCTAGCTCGATCAGCATCTTTCTTTCCACTTCCTCCAGCCCCACCATCGGTGCACTCCCTTTCCATATGGCCCGTCTTGCCACATTTGTAACAGGCTGGCTTTGCACTTCACTCATTAGCATAATGTCCTACCTTCCCGCACTTATAACATGCATTCGACCCCATCCTGCATTCCCCACCATGAGCCTTTACACATTTGTTACAAAAATCAAAACTCCTACTCCACATACACTCACCACCGTGCATCTTTCCGCAGGTCTTACACGACCTCTTCTCCCAAACTCTCGGCTGCTTATTCCTGGGGTTTCATAATTGAGTACCTGGTCGTTGAGCAGGAGTGACCCACTTATTATCTTTCTTCTCTTCCACCACCACATCATCTATTGACAAATCATCATACACCATTTCCGCCAGCCCTATAGCAGAAACAAAAGTGCCCGGTCTACCAGCCTTGAACAAGACGCGAACATTTTATGGCAGTCCCCGAAGATAACACTTGATCCGCTTGGCCTCAGTATTCACCAAGTCTGGCACCAACCTTGACATGTGGTTGAACTCGGTGGTGTATTCGTGGTGTGTCATCTTTCCCGCTTTCAGACTCGGAAACTTCATCTCAACCCTTTCTACCTCAGCATCAGCACAGAATCGCTTCATCACTAACTCCTTCAGATCGTCCCACCTCAAGGCCTTGATCTCTTCTCGACTCATCCTCTACTCAACTGACTCCCACCAGTACATCGCCTCCTCACCGAATGATTGGATAGCATAAACCACAGCTTGATCGGGATGGCATTCGCTAATTCGGATAATTTTATCCATGGCGGTTATCCACTGAAGAGTAGAGATTGCGCCTCCTAAGCCAGTTAGCTTCGCCGGGTCACAACCCTTGAAGGACTTATAGTTGCACCCACCTCGGTCCCTTTTCTTGTCATCAACCTTCACTGACTTAACCACGCTTGATTCTTCTCCCTCCCCTTCATCATTTTTCTTACCATCTCCTTCCGCCCTTTCAGCGGTTCTTTCATGGCCTCCAGCAGACCCCTCAGAATTCATGTTTTTCACAGCAGCTGCGACCGCCTGAGCAATGGCAGTTTGAATTGCGGGATCCAGTTGAACCCCCTCGTTGTTATTCGGATTTTGACCAGCTGCACTTCCTTCACCTTCATTGTTAGCGGTTGGCTCTACTGACGGTACTCGAAAAACGCGCGGTCTACCACGACGCCCCGTACATCCTCCTTTTCTAGCAGCTTTCTTAGCTCCATCCATTCGTATTCTATAAGGAAACACAAACTTCATCACTTAAGGAACCATTTAGTATAAGGATAGTAAGGCTAACAGGTAATAACAGTGGCCAGTTGTGATTAGCTGCTCACATTACTTTCCGATTCCTTTACACTTCCTCTTATGAGTCTATTTGTGCTAATTCTACTTCTAACAATTAGACAATCAAACAGTTCATATTATTACATACTCCTATTCGTTGCAATTAAGCTAGCATTCATACATTCTTTATTTAGCAATTACGCAAACATCCATTCATCATTCTACTTTACATGTGAATTTAATCACATACTTTACCTTTACTTAGCTTGCTTGAGTGACACATGGCATTCTCGTACTGGCATCTTCTTTCTTTTCTTACTTTAATCCCATTCTCTGTTCGAGTCTAAGCATGTAGGATGCTTAAATCTCGCGAACCTGGCTCTGATACCAACTTGTAAGGCCCCGTTACCGGTGCCTCACTTTTGACATTGTATTTACTCATAAACGCAGTTCTAAATATCAGAGTTAATAAAAACATTCGGGAATATTAAAAACATTCAAACCATTTCATTAAATAACCATATTTCTTGTCTTAACGAGCATTCCAAATCGTTTAACATAAAACATTGTCTTTAAAATAACATAACATTTCCTTGAGATGCCTGCTTCTTTAAGTCCATGCCATGTGCCTCCCCTCAAGCGATCTTCCTCATTCTACTCACCTGCATGCATACTAAAAGTTAGCTATGCTGAGTGAGTTCTAGTTAATCATACAACATACAATCTGTTCTCAAACTTGCACACGAGACCGAAGGTGTGTACGTTATTCATACCTTGCTTTACATACATAACTATCCATATTACTTAAAGAGCCTTCCGCCCTATAACCTCACAGATATAATAAGGGTCTGGTCCCCAACATCACATATATTATTAGGGTCTGGTCCCTACCATCACAGATATTATAAGGGTCAGGTCCCTATCCTCAAAGATATTATTAGGGTCTGGTCCCTATCCTCACATATATTATTGGGGTCTGGTCCCCTTTAATTCATGCTACTGAAACATACATGTCCTTTACATATTTTCCTTGACAATACGTGCAATCTCCAAAGAGCGTTCACGTACCGTCAACATATCATACTTACTTTGTACTTATTCATTCATACATCATTTATGCATCACATATATTCATACATACATCATTCATACATCATATATATCTTTCATAGCTTTGACTACCATCTGACGGTACATGGAATATCCGAAGATCGTTCACACACCGTTAAGCATTCATTATTCATACATCATACTAAGCATACACTTACCACTTAAGGTAAGTGTATTAACTATCACATCGAGTATGCACACAGCCCCGAAAACATAACAAGGAAGTGGGGCTAGAAACTCGCATGAACTCGATTACGTTCACCTTTAATTGTTATTCCTTTCCTTAGATGTGCCCGACTAACTGTATAACAATTACACATATCAATTAACTATCACTATTC
This sequence comes from Bidens hawaiensis, assembly GCF_021521415.1. Classification (NCBI taxonomy): domain Eukaryota; kingdom Viridiplantae; phylum Streptophyta; class Magnoliopsida; order Asterales; family Asteraceae; genus Bidens; species Bidens hawaiensis. Next base: position 27,715 of record NW_027499788.1, on the reverse strand, counting down.
GCATCGCGTTTCTAGTTTAGTTATAACCTTCAACGAACGGGGATCCGGGGGAAAAGCCCCTGGAAGCGGGGTATAGGTGCGGCTGCCCCTAGCAGGGTTCAAGGGGCAGAGCCCCTGGCTAGGGTCGAGCTACCAGGTCAGCTTGGAAAAATTTTATTTCCATTAACCGTCTTATCACATTTTTCATTAGAATTTTGAATCATTAATTAATTTGCTATCTTAAAAGTTCAAGGGCTTCTTAGTAATTAAATCATTCTTTCTAAGTCTAGGGACCATTCTGTCATTCTTTCAAAGTCTAATTCGTTAATATGCTCTTTAACGAATTGGGGTTCATTCGTTACTCCTGTCTTCCATAACAAATTGGCTAATTCGTTACTTCATAACGAATTGGCCTTTATAGCGAACTGGACCTTATTCGCTTGGTCTGTTTAATGAATTGAACTTCCTAGCGAATTGACTCCTTATAGCGAACCAGCCCTCATAACAAATTAGACCTTATAACGAACTGCTCAATATACGAAATGGACTTAACGAACTGAAGCTAGTTCGTTAGTCTTTCCTTAACGAATCAGTATCCGAATCAAAGCTATTTTGTTAGACTTCCGCTAACGAATTAGGGTTAGGTCAGAGAATTTCAGAAACATTCTCTGACATTCCGTTCCTCGTACACGCCGACTTTCCAGCGCCGCCGCTGGAAAACTGCGGGTTCGCCGGAAAAACGAGTTTTAAATCGTTTTTCACTGTTTTTTGTCCCGTTCGATCCAGATCTGAGCTAGGGTGACCCCTAAACTCATCATAGGTTCGGTTTATACCCGATTCCACCCGGATCTCGTGACTTAAACAGTTTAACGGTGTCGGCTCGTCGTTTTGTGACCATATCTAACGAATTTAAGCTCATACAATATCATACTTTCATTACCTTGGATCGGGATCGGTTTTCCTTGGAGATTTAGGCTAGAGAGAGAGAGATTAAGTGTGTGTTTGGGAGGTGTATGGAATGTGTGTAAAATGAATTAAATGGGTGATTAAAGGTATATATATTTATTGATCATGGGCTTAAGCCCATGGTCTTTCCTTCATTCTTTCATAACCCAAGTCCATAACCCATATCAATTTACCCAACACTAGCCTGATTCATAATAATTAATATTTCATTTATTAACTGAAACTTGAAAAATGGGATGTTACAATATATAATTATATATTCCCAAATACAATCATAATATACACAAATACAAAGCAAGTATTTATAATCTTGAATTGATATAAGATATAACAAATAATAAATTTACAATATATAATAAAAATATTTATTCATCCACAAGAATATACATTTCAATATAAATAAAAATATTTAGTCATCCATAAGAATATACATTTCAATATATTCCCTAATACAATTATGTTAAGCACCAAACAGATAGCAGGTTTTCATAATCTTGACTTGATGAAATGGAAGGGGATTTAAGTTCATCACTTACAATTGATATTGAGATAAAGTTATAAAAAAAATATTAAACTATAAATTACTTAAAATTTAAATATAATACTTATCTGATTTCGTAGAATTTCATATAGCTACATTGCTTGACCCCTCATCATAATATACTGTATAATAGATAATGAGATAAAGTTATAACAAATTTGCTTTAAGTTTATCACTTATAATAGATGTTGAGATGATAAAAAATTCACAAACTATAGAGTAATTAAAAATATAATACTTATCTCATTTCTTAGTGTATTTTATAATAGTTTTGCTTATCCACTCATCAAAATTCATTTGTTGAAGAATAATATTATTAACTAAACATAATTTAAAAACGAAAAACATGTATATAGTAATACCTAATGAGTACCTGTAACTTATGGAAACTTGTGGAGATGTTTCATCATAATTTAAAACATGTATATAAAAAATAACTATGTTTGTAAATAAACAAGGTATCAATAAAGGATTATACATACGTCAAACTCTTTGGATGCAACTCTTGTCTGCCATTGAAACTAGTTAGCCTTCTACATAATCAAATCTTTTAATCATTAGGTATTTAAAGGATTAATTCATATCAATAAAGTTAAACTTAATAATTTACAAATATATATTTAACATAAAAATATTCTTACAGATATATATTTGATATGAATTTTCAAATGCAAATAAAACATTGGTTATAGAAATCTTTAAAGATGAATACATATTTGATATATGTTTAAAGATGATCATCAAGACATTAATCTTGCATCATCATTATCTTACCGATTAGGGTTTAAAGAAACGATCTTCAAGTGGCGGGTAAAAGCGACATGTTGAACACGTATTTGATGGATACAATGAATTCAAAACGCTTTTGGTGATAAATGTAAGCATTATGGCAGGGAATTGATAATTTTGACGCTCTGAGTTATAACACGAGCATCAGTTGTAACCGGTGTGTAAACAACAGTTTTAAAACGGTGTAGATATTTAATGATTTTTTTTACATGTTAATTTTTTTATGTTATGAACTAAATTTTGATATAGTTATAACACGGACATAAATATTAACCGGTGTATATGATACAAATAAAAAAAAACGATATTTAAACCTGTGTTAATTTTTATTGTATTATTTTGCATACTATACACACACACACACACACACATATATATATATGTAATAAAATAAGTTTTAATCGATCTTTATCATTATTTTCATTGGTATCAATTTTTTTATTTACTATTTTTTTAATGTTTATATGGAACTAACTTCATATTCATAACAAAAAACATCAATTTTTAATTAACAAAAGAAAGTAAAATACATAATTTATATTTCATTTTCATCCATCGCTTCCGATATATAATCGCTAAGATCAACTTCTCATTCATCTTTAGCAACAGAAACAACTTCATCCTCCTCATCCTCATCATTATCAGGCGTAGCACCTGTAACATCTCGGGTTTTCATATTTGAATTCGTTTATGCTTAACACGACTCAGAATGTAATTCGGATCTTTCGAATTATTTAATTTTTTTATTTATTAGTATTTAACTTGGTTAAACTTAATTTGTATTTTCGTAGCTTTCAAACTCGTCAAACAACTCTTAAAAACCTTTAAAATCGTTTAAAAATCACATTCATAGAAGTACAAGGACTATTTTTAACCCAAATCCCAAAACTTATGCCCCAAGATAAGTTATATAATATTATAAACATGTCCATATTCTTACATCTAATATTAAAAACGAATTTTTATTGTATATTGGTTCGATTTTGTCATAATAAGCTTATTTGATTTTCTTAAATGAACTATTACCTAATAAACGGTTTTGGAGTATTATACTTAATCAAAACATATTCCTAAACCCTAAAATAATCTGGAAACTTAGCCTCATCTCTAAAAAGTTCTTTCATAATGGTTCATGGTGTTTTCTTCAAGAACTTTCATCTTTCGGTTTGACTTTCAAGCTTCAAGACCATTTGACTCGTGTTTCCTCATTGTTCCATTCATCTTCCGGGTAAGTTGTCTTCACGAAAAACATTTATTTTTGTCTAAGTAAAAAAGACTTCAACGAATTTTACTGATTGATGGGGTTTTGCCGGTCAATTGCTCTTTGGCCCGTTTTAGGGCGTAATAGTCAAAATATTTGACTATCTGATTTCTCTATCTTCTGATCGAAATTAGCTTTTGGGCTAGAAAACCTTTATGTTTGTTTTGAAATTTGGAGTGTACTAGTCAGAACCCGAATTCCAACTCAAAGTTCGGATTCTAAACTGTACCGGCTCGCTTTAATCATTAATACTCATAACCTGAGTTTTATACATCCTTTTGATATGATTCTAGCGGCTATGTTCTCGTTTTTAATTATAGTTTACTGTCTAAAAGTTCCAGGTTAGTTTGTGTTGGATTAGTCAGCTCGCTTAAGGCTCGTGAGTCGTTTAATATCTTTATTTTATCGTTTATCTCTCCTGAATATTAAGGTGAGTAATCACTCCCTTATTTTACTTGTTTTCAAACGTTTTGGGGACTTATGCATACCTATTAATTACTGACATACTTTATCATATACTCATAGCAAACTGTGATCTTTGTGTGTGTATCAACTAAATGACTGCTTGCTATTTGTTAACATGTTTATTTGTTTATTTTATCGCATTCAGAGATGTCAATCATAATCACATTGTAGTATGAACATACGACCGTCGTAGTGGTCAAAGCCCGATTTGCAAGGCAATGGTTTGATTGTTTATACTCAATGATAACGGTTTTGCTCTTATATATATATATATATATATATTATTGTCAATGTCAAAACTGGTGATTTTCTCACTTTACATGTCTTGTTGACAAAATATCTATTTTGTACGCGTTTGTAGGTTTTTAGTTGGCTTGTTTATCAAGTTGAATAACACATAGAGATCACCTTTAAGATTAAAATCTATACAAGATTATTTGATTTTTTTTGTAATTTCTTTGATTTGATGTACTTGAATTTTAAATTAATTAATTAGATATTTTCACATTTCAATTGCATGATAGTACCTTGTGAGTTGTGACCCAAAGTTCACGCCCCGACATTTCCGCCCCCCGACATTTCCGCCTTAGGTTGGGATGTGACAAATTGGTGTCAGAGCCGAATGTTTTTAGATAGGTCGTTAGTAAAGTCCTAGAAACATGCTTAGGACCCCATACGTGATTATGTGTTTATTTTATGTGTTCTATTTATGTGTTTAGGTCTTACTTAGTTAATTGTTAAATTATTTGCTTATTAATTGTTAAATGAAATGCCAATTTATACTGTCACGCACACACAACTCCGAGACTATGTCTCATTCTCAACATACATTTATAACTCCGAGACAATGCCTCATTCTCAAAATATTTTCATTTAATTTTAGTAGATTGTTTTCATTACTAGGAAATTCCTTAAGAATTCCCTAATTTTTGTTTTTGCTCTTTTCCCCTTAAAGCTAGGGAGTGCGACAAGATTCCCTGCAAAAGTGGAAATTTTCATACAACCGACACTTTAAGCGGTTAAACGTAATCGACTAAAAGGTTACATTCCTTATTGTGTCTTATTACTTTTAAAATGTCTTGTTAGGTGAAAAACCCATGGTAAGCCATGGACACGTCAACTATTCACTTTCACAACTCGTTATATTTGCGATATTTTACTAGAGTATTATCATCTGTGGTGATACACGAGATGCTTCAACTACTCATGTTTACATCCGTTTATTCGTTATTAAGTTTGGTTGGTTAAAACCCCATGTAACGCTCATGGGCCGAAAAACTCAATTGTATTGTTAATTTGTTAATTAGTTTGATTATTTAAAATGCCATGTAACGCTCGTGGGAAGCCCAACTCACACATTTGTTTTGTTTTGGTATGCTAACAAGTTGGGAAAATAAAATGCCATGGAAAGTGTACAACTTGGATTTCTCTCATTTAATATTTTATCCATTACCCAACCCGTTTATATGTTCGAGAAATTTTTTTTCTTAAAATATCACACCTATCGAGTATTTATTATTTTATATTTATTTGTTATTATATTTATTTGGTTATATATAAAAATAACTTTGGTTTATATACAATTTTAACCTTAAACTATTATTTAACCATGTCTTGTTTCCATCCTTATAGTTCAGGGACCTATTTGCAAAATCTGAAATAATACTATATTATAACCTGTTAACCCATTAACTTCCCGAACCCGTTTACCTTGTAACCAAGTGCAGCCCGTTTTTACCTCCTTTATTTTTAGAAATTTGTTTTAAGCATATATATTATTATATTAATAATTCAAATTTTATTATTAATATTATATATATATATATAAAATAATTAACCAGTATTTTATTAAAACCGACTTTTTAACTAAAACTTTTTCAAACCTTGGTTAAAACTATATATATGTACACACACACACACATATATATATATTAGTTATAAAAAATTTATAAATGTTTTTATATTTAAAAAAAGGTTTTAATTTAAAGTATATATTTAAAATTTATCATGTTAATTAACATATTAAAATATAGCCATAAGTATTTTATAAAAGATTTTATTTTTATATAAGTATTATTATTTATTTAAAATATTTATTTAAAAAGAAATCTTTATTAGTAATAATACAAATGTATTTTATTATAAACAAATATTTAATATTATTTAATACAACTTTAAATAACAAAATAATATTCTTAAAAAGGATTTATTTTATCATAAAATAACTTTTATAACATAACACTTTACATAAATAATTTTAACTTCCAAATACCCGTTCAATTTCTAAAGCTCTATTAATTTATGAATCCCGCCATTAATAAATTGTTACTCGTTATTACTCATACTTAGGATTTGTTCGTGGATATATCTCGTCATGCGCGACGTTTATTACTGTTCATATCGAATTCATTCCTCTTGCTTATAAGGTAAGTATTTCACTCTCCTTTTTTACTTATTTTAACCCTTTCAGGAAAACTGCGTATCGTATTATATTTATCTATTATTTAGTATTCACGTTAGCAAAAAGTTTAATCCCTGTGTGCATATCAATTATTTTCCTAACTTGCTATATGTTTATTTGCTTAATTGTCAGAAATCGGAGAGGTCCATCATAGTAGACAATGCCCACTCCGAAAGGCACGGTTTTACCGACACTCACTATTTTCTCATTGGCTTATTTTTATCTCATGGGAACAGTTTTGCGTTTTTTTTATATTATATGGTATCTTAAATTAACTGGTGTTTTACTCATTCAACCTTGTGCTGACAAAACTATTTTAATTTATACGCATATGTAGGTTATCGATAGAATTGATTCAGGAATTGTTGAAGGATTAAGGATTTCTTATGTTAGAAAAGATATTATCAAGATCTAGTTAAATTTGAATTATTAATTATCTTGTTGTCTTATTTGTGGATTATGTGCTTTGTTTGTTTGGGATTGTTTGAATATATAATTTAAATAAATAGATATTGCCACTTTAAATTATTGCATGATAGTACCTAGAGAGCTGTGAGCAATAAGCTCACGCCCCGACATTTCTGCCTTAGGTTGGGGGTGTGACAGAAAGCTCATGGGAAACCCAACACATCGAAGAACATTCGTTTATTCATTTATTTGTTTGTTTACTCGATTACATTTGAAAAAACAACTTATGATTTGGTTTATTTACTCGATTACAATTGAATCAAAATTTATTGATTTCGATCAATTCACATACTCAAAAACATTTTAATTCCCGTGACTGTGTGTAAATCATTTACTCATCAAGACTTTGTTATCGCGAGTCCATCTAAACAATTTAACTTTTATCTATTGAATTGGTTTTCTGAAATTTATCTTATCACATTCACAAGTTATCAATAACAATTAGTATTTAATTTTGGTTTTCTCATACACATCTCATCATATTATCAAACTATCAATTAAATTAAAAATCATTATTCTCATACTCATGTTTTCACATTTTCAACTATCAAATATATATCAAATAATTCATCACCTTCATAAACTATCAACACATTTCAAGTTATCATCCTCAAAATTTTGATTGTTAACATCTAGTTTGTAATTATTTGAAAAAAAACCTTTCACATATCAGATTATCTCATGGATTATATCATTTAAATTCTAACTTTTCCATAAGTTATGAACAAACACCAACACCACTTATCTAAATTTCACTTTTCCCTAAATAACTCATATGAAATTTACACAAATTATCAATCCTCTCATGAAACCTTAACTTATTTAATCATAGAATGTTTTCTTAAGACACCAACGTTGTAATCAAAATTAATCATTTGTTTTTCGTTAACCGTTGTATAACCACTCGTATAGTCAAGGAGATAGCTCCTGCAATCTCTAGAATATAAACTCAATTTCAAAACATTAATGCAATCAATTCAATCTTGTTCATTAACCTCTCTGTTGGTAATTTCTATTCATTAACCACTAATCATCCTCATAACAACAATAACAACAAGCGCAAGTCTAATCATCAAAACTATGTTATTAATCAAGCTAATTATCAACCTGAACAAAATCATAGTGCCTTAAAAAAGATATCATACACCGGTATTCACTTTTTATGCTTTATTTGTAACTTTCATCATCCGACTCAATCTTTGTGTCGTTATTACACTCAATGTAATTGTTATGGTTATTTCGCTAATAATTGCCACACACCGCCTATTGCACAAGACGTTGATGGTTGGTTAATTTGTATATAGTTAAGTTCGTTTATTTACTAGTTTTAACTGTTTATTGTGGGAAATTCGATACTTCATACGTGTTTAGCGTATTTCTGGTCATAGATGTTAAAGAAGTTAATTTGGACCTGTTGATGCACGGGATGAAGACCCAGGACGTTCAACACGTGAATAGAGAAATGATTAATTTATTGATGATGAGAAGACCAATTGCGTATCGCGATTGGATTAATTATTATTTTGTTGACCATGGTCCATCGCGATACGCGATGGACCCCAGAAGACCCCATCGCGTATCGCGATGGGTGACGAAGACGTGAAACTTAGGGTTTTAATGTTTTTTTATCTTTGGACGACCCTATCATTCAACAAACAATTCCTGGCAGTTTCTAGAGTGAAGAGAGGACGAATCCATCACTCCGAATCATACCGAGATCATATCTATGTTCATTATCATCATAACTAAAGATTCCATGATGTCAATGCTCGGCTAAATCTTTCGACTCATACCCGGGATGTAATCTTTGTATTATTTTCAGTTTTCTCATGTATTAAGAGCGAATGATTTGTAACTTTTATTGATTAATCTATGAGTATTGATGTTTATTATTGTTGTGCATTCAATCGGTTTAGGTTTTTGTTGATCAGAACTATTAGTTTTTAGATTTCTATATTAATTGCTCATAGGACTGTTTTGACTAGTTGAATTCAATGAAGCATGCAATTGCCCTTAGTTGAGTCACACTGGTAAGGATTGTTTGATAACCAGTACTGTGTGTTAGCGATTGTTGGTGCCTAAAGTTTAGCTCGTTAGTCAGCCTGTGTTAGTCAGTGATAGTTAATCTGTTATGTTGCATGAGATTACTGTTTGTGTGCATCCTTGAACCCCGGGTGTGATTTGCTTTTATTAATTGCTTTAATTTGTTAAAGTATTTAATCAGTATACAAACTCAATCTTATTTGCTTATGTGATCAGCACTACCATTCATACTTCATAATACTATAAATTGTTTGGACGATTAGATGACCTCATACTCCTTGTGTTCGACACCCTACTTACCCTAGCTCGCTTAGGTGATTAGGAACTTGATTTAGTTTTTTTTACTAGATAACGAAATTCTAGCATCAAAATGGCGTCGTTGCCGAGGAGTTAATGCGCTTAGTGTTTTCATGTTATTTGATTTTCTTATTTAATTTAGTTTTAATTTTAGTTTTAAATTTTTTAGTTTTTAGTTTAAATTTTATTTTTCCATTTTATGCGGGGTGTGTTGTTTGTGCAGGTAACATGTTTATGCACACCCGCCACTCGGGCAGACAGTCACCGCTTCTTTTTGAGCGCTAAATTGAGAGATTAGCTCGGTAGAACTGAGCTCAGAACTGAAATGGTAGGTCAACACCAGAACTAAAACCAAAACCAAAGCCCAAACCCAAACCAAAACCATAATCATAATCAAAACCAGAACCAAGACCCGAACCCACTTCAAGAAAATAACGTTTTTAACCCAGACTTCTAAATCGAAAATGACCCACTTCCACCAATAAATTCCAACCAGCAAAACAACCCGAACAGCTCAGCTCGCTTCTCTAGAAACCGAAATGAAAACTTCGATCAGGCCAGATCATCAGCTTCACATTACACCCCTATATGCAGAGTTCGGATTGATTATGATGAGGATCATGTTAGTATCCATACAGAAGATGAAGAAGAAGGGGAAAAGAATGATGCGGGTCAAAGTTTTGAAGGTAATCACAAGGCAAATTGGCAAGTTAGAAGGAATGAGGGGTTTGAGCTGATAAATAAGGAAAATAATGATTTGGATGAGGATGCGGATGCACTAGTGAATCAGAGACATGTTGATGTTGTTAACAGAAACAGGGGAAAAAACGATATTGGGCGAAACAGGTTTAACAGAGCAGAAAGGGTTAACAGAGTTCGGGGTATTCATGTTAATAAAGGAGGCTTGGTGAATCCCGAGGGGAGAAAGAGGTATTATGTAGCCCCAGTTCAGGGTGTTAGCAGTCGATTCAGACTAGCTATTTCAGACGAAGCATCACCGATTGTTCCAAATGTGCAAGTACCGGGACAACATACATTTAAGTCCCGACCATCTTACATTAACATCGTGCCACATTTTCACGGGATGGCTTCCGAGGATCCGTATTCACATTTGTCCGATTTTTCAGCTATTTGCGGGTCGATTGGTGACGATACGTTTGACCAAGACAAGGTTCAGTTGTGGTTATTCCAATTTTCACTAAAAGACAAAGCAAAACACGAGTTTAACTCGATACAGATGCACAATATTGCTAATTGGGCTGAGATGCAGAAGGTTTTTCTTAATGGATATTATTCAAAATCGAAGACAAACGAGGCCCGAATGGAAGTTCTCCACTTTTCACAATTATCAGGGAAAACTATTTCACAAGGCATTCACCAGATTCAAAGAGATGATCAGAAAATGCCCACACGATCAGATTGAAATGTGGTAATTGGTGAAGTGTTTTGTTGACGGGTTGACTTACGAGGATAGGAAACATTTGAAAGCCTCATGTAATGGTCAACTGTTGAATCAACACGAGGAAGATGATTGGGAATTTTTGGAGTTTATGTGTGAGGACTCTAAAGCAGAGGCAGGAGCAGAATGACGAAGACACCAGACTTCTTCCAGATAAATAAAGTAACCCACGAGTGAATCAGAAAGAATAGATGAATTGCAACATGAACTGGCTGGGTACAGAAAGGGGAAAAAGAAAGAGGTTGGTAAAGTTGGAGTAAAATTCCCGGTATGTGAGGAATGTGGTGGACTCGGACATAAGTCAGAAAATTGCCCTGAGTTTTATGATGATGAGGAGGAGGAGTCCGAAGAGGTTAATTATGCTTACAGGGATTCCAAAGGCCAAGGGTTTAATTCAAACAGTTATCACCCAGGCTTGAGGAATCACCCGAACTTTCGATACGAGAACGCGGATACTCAGTTAAAACCGAACTTTTAGGGATCGAACCAGAACATACAACAGGGAAATTACTACCAAGGCGGTTATCAGTAGCAGAGTTCGTATAATCAGAATCAGGGATATAACAGAGACGATAACTGGGGTGGTAATTCATCGGGAAGTCAGGACAAATAGAAAGGGTCATCGGGAAATGCAGGTGAGTCGGGGCACTCAAAGTTGGATGCGTTGCTGAAAACTGTGACAGATAATCAGGCTTATATAATGAAACAGTTTGAGTGACATGATAAATCAGTGGAGGCAATGTCAAAGCCAATTTGGTCAGCTCGCAGCGGGTATGGCAAAATTGCAGAAGAGTGCGGGTCAACTCCCAAGTGATACCACGGTCAACCCGAAACACTACAACTCGAGTTCGAAAAAACATGTTAACCAAGTAAGTATTTTAATAAATGAAAAAAGTATGATAATAAAGTTGGGGTCCCACCTCGATTAGTTGACGGGGTGGTGGAAGAAATTGATGAAAATCTCGTCAGTGATGATTAGCCGGAACCGGATAATTTAAATGACTCTAATAAAAGTGAAAATAATATTAATAAACCGGTCCAGAGAGATGACACCAACAACCCTAAGGACAAGGGGAAGGTGAAAACCATTCCCTATCCCGATGCTTTGTTGGCACCATATAAGGCGAATATGGAATCCAAAAGGGGCCTACAACAAGAAGAAATGTGGGAAAAGTTTAAACAAGTTAAAATTAATATTCCCCTTCTAGATGCCATAAAACAGATTCCCTCCTTCGCAAGGTACTTGAAGAATTGTGCACAAAAAAGAGGAGTCATAAGATTCCAAAACAAATTAATTGTACCGATAATGTGAGTGCAATCCCTTCGAGTGCTCTTCCACCCAAGTTACAAGATCCGGGAACGTCCATTGTACCCATTCAAGTGGGTGATTTAAAATGACACAGGCGCTTCTAGACCTTGGAGCTAGCATCAGTATCATCCCGGGAAAACTATACGATCAGTATGACTTCGGTTCGCTTCGGGCAGCCACCACCACGGTTGTTTTAGCTGACCAAACATCAAAATTTTCTCGGGGGATACTGGTTGACGTTATCGTCAAGGTGGAATATTTTTACTTTTCAGTTGACTTTTTGGTCCTCAATTATGTTTCGGGTGAAAGGACCAAACAACCCACGGTACTGTTGACTTTTTGGTCCTCAATTATGTTTCGGCTACCACAAATGCCAACATTAATTGTAAAAATGGTACTGTTGACATGGCATTTGGTAACCTTAAGTTGAAGATTAATGTTTTCACACATGGAAAGAGTTCTCCGGTCGATAACGAGTGCTTCATGGCTGATGTCATTGACGAGTGCATCCCGCTATACATTTCGTGAGCACGGATGGCACAATGGAGATGTATTTTTTGTTTGACAGGTTACAAGTGGAAATAGATAAGTTGCTGGAAAGGGAGGAGAGACAGCTGGAGGTTGCCGCTATGCAAGGAGACCGTCCACCATGGCCAGTTCATATGGAATCACTTCCCGAGAAAATAGATACCGGGTTGAAACCGTCACTGCTGAAGGCACCAAAAGTTGAGCTGAAGGAGCTCCCAAAGCATTTAAAATATGCTTTCCTTTGTAAGAATAAAACTTTAGCTGTTATCATAGCTTCTAATTTATCTGTGGAACAGGAAAGTGCTTTGGTGGCGGAGCTAATTGTAAATAAGGAAGCAATCGGGTGGGAAATAGCGGATTTGAACGGAATCATTCCTTCAATTGTGATGCACAAAATCTTAATAGATCGGGTGTCAAACCCGCACACGATGCTCAGCGGAGGTTGAACCCGAAAATGCGGGAAATGGTGAAGAAAGAAGTGCTGAAGTGGCTAGACGCTGGGATTATTTTTTCCTTCTCTGACAACACGTGGGTAAGTCCGACAAAGACAGCACCGAAAAAGCGGGCATCCAAGTCGTCAAGGATGACTCAGGTAACAAGGTCGCCACCCAGTCGGTAACTGGGTGGCGTATTTGTATTGATTATCGAAAACTGAATGTGATAACATCAAAAGATCACTTTTCGCTTCCGTTTATCGATCAAATTGTTGAAAAGCTATATGGTCAAAAATATATTGCTTTTTAGTCGGGTATTCTGTGTATAACCAGATAGTTGTTCATCCTGAAGATCAGGAGAAGACTATGTTTACATGGCCGTATGGCACACTCTTATTTAGGCGAATGCCATTCAAGCTATGTACCCCCCCCCCCCCCGGGCCACCTTTCAAAGGTGCATGATGAGTATTTTTTCCGATATGGTGGGGAGTCTTTAGAAATTTTCATGGATGATTTTTCGATTTTCGGCACATCTTTCGAGGCATGTTTAAATCAACTCGAAAGAGTATTGAAAAGATGTGTTGAAACGAACTTGGTTCTTAGTTGGGAGAAGAGTCAATTTATGGTCCAATGGGGGATTGATTTGGGTCATGTCGTTTCGAGTCGTGGGATTGACGTGGACCGAGCTAAGGTTCAAGTTATTTCCACTCTATCTCATCCCACGAATGTTAAGGGCATTAGATCATTTTTAGGGCATGTCGGGTTTAATAGACGATATATTAAAGGTTTTAGTGATATCACTAAACCATTATGTAATTTATTGTTAAAGGATACCACGTTTGACGTTAATGAAGAATGTGCTAAAGACTTTGACATTTTGAAAATGAAATTGGTTGAAGCCCCGATCTTGCAATCACCCGATTAGAATTTACCTTTTGAAATATTGTTTGATGCAAGTGATTATGCGGTTGGGGCTGTTATGGTTCAACGGGTTGACAAGAACCCCGTTGCCATATACTATGCAAGTAATACCCTCTCGAATGCTCAATTTAATTACACAACAACCGATAAGGAATTACTAGAAGTAGTATATGCTCTAGATAAATTGCGGTCTTATATTTGGGGTAGTAAAGTAATTATTTATTCTGGCCACTCTGCAGTTAGGTACCTTATGGACAAAAAGGATGCAAAACCGAGGCTTATCATATGGGTTTTGCTACTTCAGGAATTTGATCAAGAGATTCGGGACAAGAAAAGAAGTGAAAAACTTGTTGCATATCACTTGTCCCGAATTATGATGGAAGATGGAGACAAGGATGGGCCCATTAACGAGTCTTGCCCGGATGAGCACATTTTGTCAGTCTCACAAAATCCCTGGTTTGCTCATATTATTAATTATAAAGTTTCTGGTGATATACCGAAGCATTGGCCAAGGAGGAAGGATAAGCATTTGATGTCGCAAGCTGAATAGTACATTTGGGAGGACCCAGACTTGTACAAGACTGGAGCAGATCAGATGATCTGACAATACATACCCGAGGAGGATGTCAGTCCAGTGTTGGAGCACGCAAATTCATCCGCGTGCAGGGGTCACTTTTGTGGCATGAAAACTGCTAGAAAAATCCTTACGAGTGGCTTCTTTTGGCCATCATTGTTTTAGGATGCTCACGAGTTCGCAACACACTATTTAAAGTGTCAACAACTCGGGTGCATTTCTAAGAGGGATGAGACGCCCTTGAACCCGATCCTTGTAGTTGATATTTTTGATGTTCGGGGGATCGATTTCATGGGCTAATTCCCGAATTCACATGGTAATTTATACATCCTAGTGTCGTCGACTATGTGTTTTAATGGGTTTAGGCGATAGCCACTAGGACAAATGATCACACGGTCATTTTCAATTTTGTGTAAGGTAATATATTTTAAAGATTTGGAGTCCCCCGAACCATCATATGTGACGAGGGATCTCATTTTAAAAACTTTACATTTGGAAAATTGCTTAAATGAGACGGTGTTGATCATAGAATCGCAACACCTTACCATCCACAAATGAATTGACAAGTTGAGGTGTCTAATCGGCAAATTAAACAGATTTTACAAAAAAACAGTTCAGACGGACCGAAAGGATTGATTAACCAAGTTGACCGATGCTTTATGGGCTTACCGAACCGCTTATAAAATGCTATTGGAACCACCCCTTATAAACTTATGTATGGATAGGATTGTCATTTACCGGTAGAGATTGCACAAAAGGCATAGTAGGCTACTAAATAGGTTAATATGAATTATGATGATGCAGGTAAGGCAAGGAAGTTTTCTTTGTGTGGAACTGAAGAGTTAATGGACGAAGCATATGATTGTGCATCCGCTTAGAATTCAAGGTTGAAGAAAGTCCACGATGCTAATATTCGGTTGAAGAATTTTGAAGTTGGACAAAAGGTTTGGTAATACAACACAAGAATGAAGCTATTGCCGGGTAAGTTGAAAAGTAAGTGGACGTGCCCATACTTGGTAGTTGGAGTTAGAAATCATTGTCAATTAGAGATTAAAGATTTTGATGACCATTTGAGACAAGTGGTGAATGGCTATAGATTGAAGTCATATTTGGAAATGAAGGATATTCACAACATGGACAAGGAATCAGAGAGTTTCATTATGACCTCACCGGTTTATGAAGACAATTGAGTGCTCAAAGCATTGTCGAGTTGTTGACACGAAATTCAGTTCTTACTGGGAGGCAACCTGAGGTTTGTAAGTGTTTTTACAATTTGTTTTCATTTAATTAAGTCATGTATTGATTGTTGTCTTGAGTTTTGTGCAGCAAACATCAAGTGTGGGGAATATTGTTTGTGGATTTATATTTTCATGAAGTTCGGTAAGACTTTCGTCAATTACACGTTTTTCCAGGTACGTGAAGTATGTTTTGAGTTCGGAAACGTATTCAAGGTGATGTCGGGATGCCAAAAAGTGGTCGGGTCAGAAAATTTCCGGACCTCAATTTGAGCGAAACTTTCTATGGAAAAGGATCCATCGCGATACGCGATGACGTCCATGTCATAACCATCGCGTATCGCGATGGTTTTCAGTATCCTGACACGTCTGACATCATTGTGATACGCGATGACGTCCTTCTACACCCCATCGCGTATCGCAACCTTTCTAAACCCTAATTTAATTCATTTGGGTCACGATACATGATGTCGTGTTCGTTTTACCCATCGCGTATATATATAAATATATATATATATATCCCCATCTTCTTCCCCATTACACAACAGCCACCTTCACCATTGTCGTCTCAGTCATCAACACCGGCCACCACCTAACACCCCATCGCATATCGCAACCTTTCTAAACCCTAATTTAATTCATTTGGGTCGCGATACGTGATGGCCTGTTTGTTTTATCCATCGCGTATCGCGATGGGTCGTGGATATCTGATACATACATATATATATATATATATATATATATATATATGTCCCCATCATCTTCCCCATTACACAACAGCCACCTTCACCATCGTCGTCTCATTCATCAACACCGGCCACCACCTAACACCACCACCAGTCACCATCGCTATCCCCTACCACCATCACACCACCTACCATCACCACCAGTCACTATCACTATCCCCTACCACTATCACACCACCATCATCTGCTGTTCACCCTCATCACTGCCGTTCACCATCATCATTGTCGTTCACCATCATCTGTCACCACCACACCACAGCCATCACATACTGCTAGCACAGTCCCCATTGCTGGCTATCACAATCATCGTTCGTATTATTGTTGGTTGTTAGTTGATTCTTATTCCGACATCGAGGTATGATTTATAAAATATTATATTATATTATTAATGTCAGGAATCAAAATGTTAGGTCGGTTAGGCTGGGGAATCGTGATTGTTTGTCATTTGGATAGTAAGGGTACTTTGTGGGTATCGGGTTTAGGTGTGTTGGTTATGGTTAAACTTTGGATGATTTGAAGTTTTTATGGTGGCCGGGTTACGGGTTGGATTATTAGTTTATTAAACTAGATTGCCGGCTATGCTAAACATAGGTGGTGACGAGTCGGGTTTATATTCAAATTTTAAAAACAATTATTTTATTATTATTTTAATGATAGTGAAGTCTCATAATTAAACGATCTTTTTGAACTTTATATAATAATGTCTTATTAATATTTTATATCACAAACCGACACGCCAACTAATTATTTGGTTTCCTGACATATGATCTGTTTGTTTACACGTTATTCGAGATATTCAGTCAGTCTGTTTGTAATTGTTTGGGTCAGTCCGTTGATAGTTCTTTGTGCGTCTAATATTTTGAGTCGTAAAAATGTGTTTAGTTGCTTAGTCTTGTCACTGGGGATAACTTTTAGTTTGAGATTGAAACGATTATTGATTGACCGCCCGTAATCAATCTCTATTCGGGCGGGACAATCTGGTTTTATAAATATTGTATAGGGTGTCCCCGAATTTTTCGTTTTTGATTATCTTATTATTTTACTATTATTTTAATATTATTTTATTGGGTGGGACGACCGCGACCAAAATGCTATACGGTCGTCGCCACAGTTATTGTTGACATATATAACTTGCATGTTTTAATTTTACAGATATGTCTGAGATTCTAGGATCATCAAGCGCCCCCGGGCGGAAGAAGTCAAGGCCTCGACCTGAGGATGCGGGCCACCATGGCATCGTTGCTGCCCCTTAGGGTGCTCCTGATCCACATAGGTTCATCGAGCAGCCCTAGAGGCCACCTCGCAAGATACACTATGATGGTTCGGAGTTTCCGATTACTCCTGACATTGAGCGAGAGGAGATAGTCGGAGACGGTCGACGCATGCATCATATGGTGCTCAGGTTCGGTATTCTTAGTGACGAGTACACTAGGTTGACCATGATTAGAGGGATGCAGTTAGTTAGACATATGATATTTTATTGGGCGTTGTTGGATACTCTTGGGGTAGAGGCTAGATTGTGGGGCATGATATCTGATCATTGGGCCCAGGTGCTCGCGTGTGACTCGATTCCTTATGTCGAGCTCACACGTGAGTTCTATTCGACTATTCGACACACGGCCACCGACTTTGCCGAGCCACATGCCGTGTTGTTCTCACTTGGACGGCACGTGTATGAGATGTCGATCCACGATTTCGCTGTGGTCACAAGTTTTTATACTCGGGAGGATGTTCAAAATCCTGAGTTTTTGCAGAGTTTTAGGGGTTATACGTTGCGGCCCAGGGAGATAGAGAGTTTTGCTTGACTTAGGCTTAGTTAGCTTAATTTTGGGAGCAGATCGCGGACACGGCCCACTCGAGTTCAGTGGTGGCGTCATCCATTAGGGACCCCGTCCATCGCTATTTACACAGGTTCGTTGCTTACACTATCTTTTGCCGACATTCAGGCCGCGATAAGTGTAGCAACTTGGATATGTTGTGCTTATTCTCGATCGTTACTGGTCGAGAGGCCAAAATTTCGATGTTGTTGCTTTCGTCGTTTGCTCGAGGTCGTAGTTTGCAGGGTGCATCGGCCCAGCTAGCATTGGGGCTGTATATTACGAGGATTGCGGAGAGACTTGGGGCGTTTGATAGATATCTAGTGGATTACTTTACTCCTGGATCAGTGACGAAGGTTTTTGGGTTAAAGGATGCCCGGAGGGCCGGGATTTGCCAGCTTCATGATCCTCCTTTCTTGGTTCCATACCGACAGGGACCACAGGCTCCACAGACTCCACCACCTCCGTGTACGACAGCGAGGGTTGCATTGCAGATGGGTATTCCAACTCATCCCCAACATGTTCTTATTCCCTGTATGATGCGACCACAACATCAATATCCTCTTCGACAGCCACCGCCTAGCCAGTAGCCAGTCATGTTAGAGATGATTTATCAGCAGCAACTTGCGATGCAGGAGGAGAAACGGGCCCATATGGCTCAACATGATGATTATTTCAGATTACTATTTACTCATTTGTAGGTACCACTTCCTCTTACACTTATTAAGACTGCAGAGCATGTGGAGCAGCCGGAGGCGATGCTCACATGGACGACTAGATCATATTTCAGCAGATCACCGGTTACATTTTTGGTTTTATTTTCCGTTTATTTTGTTTTTGATTATCATGGTCTGTATATTAATATTATATTGGAAAAATTTTATGGGTAACCGGATGTGTAATTTGTATATATATCTTTGGTTTGATATCTATTGTAGTTGATTTATTATATATTTTGTTGTATTTGGATCTGTGTGGGTGTAGTTCGCTATAAACCCTCACGAAAACTCACTCGTCCACCCGGGCTACCAGGGGGTTTTAAGGGCTTGTTGCATATGCTAAATGCAATTGTGATTCCTACAAAAGTGAGTTAGGTCTTTTAACATTTTTAATGAGTTTAACAAAATTTATTACGAAATTAATTAATTCGGCTCGGTAATTTTTTTGATAAAATTAACAGAAAAATCATGTTTACATAACTCTTTAAAGACCTATGTCTTACACTTGTGAGAAGCTTGCTTCTACACGTCTCGAGTCTTTGCAGATTTGGTTGTTCAGTTGGTACTTGGTTGGGACGAGTGTGCACGAGTGTTTACGAGAGTTCACGGGCCATATTTTTGTATTGCATTGTCATTCATATCGGTGATTTCAGTTTCATAATATATTTTGTTATTTTTTTTGTTTTAAGTATTAGAGGTGTAATTGTATAATTGCTAGTAGAACCATCACAACATTAGAGCCCCGAGTTTTTCAATTGTTAAACTGTCAATTTCAACCCCGTCCCTCAAGTTTTCATTAATTGTTTAAATATTTTCACATTGAGGACAATGTAAATCTCAAGTGTGGGGATGGGGGAAATTTGAAAATTTTAGCTCGATAGTACCTCAAAGAGTGTTCGGAAACCAAAGTTATTATTTGTTAATTATTTTCATTAATTCCAAGTTATAGGTTTCTTGTCATGGTTGGTTTTAAGCTTCTCGATAGTTTTCCTAACATTTTTTTCAACAATGGGGTCGTTTAGGTGGGGATAACTAGTCAATGAGAAGGGTATACATGTTTTATATCAGCAGCCCATAATTCCAGACATATTGTGAGATATCCTTTATACTTAATACACATATTATATAATAAATATAAAACATGTCTTATCATTTATTGAGGAAACCGATATGTTTTATAAAATTAGAACTTGCTTGTCATATGCTTATCGAGATCTTAATACCACCACCTGTATGGATATTAGGACTTTAGAAAACCCGTACATACATTCCCCCCCCCCCACTAAATAAAATTTATTGCCCAACATTATCCCCCTAGAAGCCCGTTTGGACCTCATTCCTTTTCATTTGCTAAACCAAACATTACACACCATTTCAGCCTTGGCCTTTATTTTATTTTAACCTTGTGTAATGAAATCCAGTTCGTTATCGAGTTGTATATAGTCAAAAGAGTTGTAAATATGTGCATGCCAGAGTATATATATTTGTTTCAGCATATTGTTTATCAATTTAGTAAAAAAAAACAAAAAACCAAAAAAATGGAAAATTCAGCAAAAAGCCAAAAAGAAGTACCGTTTATATTCAGTTGTGTAATTAGCAGTTTTTTGTTTTTGATTAGTTGTTTGTGTATTTGTAAAACTGGGTTTCCTCCACCTTAGTCACTAAATATGCCTAATACGCACCCAAACCTAAGCCTCAGCAAAACCTTAGTCCGAGATGTTATGCAACTGGTGGGTAATGGGTGGAGACAAGACTGGCCTGCAAGCTTATTAAGTTGTGACTCATATTTGGTATTTAAGGGCAGATACATATACTAGCACATATTTTGCTAGTCCAGATATTAAACCGAGAGGAGTGTTGATAGCGTGAGGGGTATGAACATGTATGCCTTAACCGGAAATTAAGTACACTCGTCTGGGCGGCTCTATTATTTTTATAGCAACATTTAACCTTATTGTGGGATGTCAATTTAAAAATTGTCAGAAACTGGGTACGACCTTAAACCTTACTAGTATTAATGGTGATAATTCACATACCTATTATGGAGGTTAATGTTTACTTTAGAGTTTGATTGAGGGCAAGCAAAAGATAAGTGTGGGGATGTAATGGTTGGTTAATTTGTATATAGTTAAGTTCGTTTATTTACTAGTTTTAACTATTTATTGTGGGAACTTTGATATTTCATACGTGTTTAGCGTATTTCAGGTCATAGACGTTAAAGTAGTTAATTTGGACCTGTTGATGCACGGGATGAAGACCCGGGGCGTTCAGCACGCGAATAGAGAAAATATTAATTTATTGATGATGAGAAGACCCATCGCGTATCGCGATTGGATTAATTATTATTTTGTTGACCATGGTCCATCGCGATACGCGATGGACCACAGAAGACCCCATCGTGTATCGCGATGGGTAACGAAGACGAGAAACTTAGGGTTTTAATGTTTTTGATCTTTAGACGACCCTATCATTCAACAAACAGTTCCTGGCAGCTTCTAGAGCGAATAGAGGATGAATTCATCACTCCGAATCATACCAAGATCATATCTATGTTCATTATCATCATAATTGAAGATTCCATGATGTCGATGCTCGACTAAATCCATCGAGTCATGCCCGGGATATTAAGTTTGTATCATTTTCAGTTTTCTCATGTACTAAGAACGAATGCTTTGTA
Organism: Bidens hawaiensis; assembly: GCF_021521415.1. Taxonomy (NCBI): domain Eukaryota; kingdom Viridiplantae; phylum Streptophyta; class Magnoliopsida; order Asterales; family Asteraceae; genus Bidens; species Bidens hawaiensis. The sequence goes on along the minus strand of NW_027499788.1, from coordinate 6,026 downwards.
ACTTTTATTGATTAATATATGAGTATTAATGTTTAGTATTGTTGTGCATTCAATCGGTTTAGGTTTACGTTGATCAGAACGATTAGTTTGTCGGTTGCTATAATAATTGCTCATAGGATTGTTTTGACTAGTTGAATTCAATGAAGCATGCAATTTCCCTTAGTTGAGTCACATTGGTAGGGAATGTTTGATAACCAGTACAGTGTGTTAGCGATTGTTGGTGCCTAAGGTTTAGCTCGTTAGTCAGTCTGTGTTAATCAGTGATAGTTAATATGTTAGGTTGCATGAGATTACTGTTTGTGTGCATCCTTGGACCCCGGGTGTGATTTGCTTTTATTAATTGCTTGAATTTGTTAACGTGTTTAATCAGTATTAAAACTCAATCTTATTAGCTTGTGTGATCAGCACTACCATTCATAATTCATAATACTAGAACTTTTTTGCACGATTACACTGACCACATACTCCTAGTGTTCGACACCCTACTTACCCTAGCTTGCGTAGGTGATTAGAAACTTGATTTAATTGTTTTTGACTAGATAGCGATAGTCTAGAATCAGACGTCCCACAACGGTTAATGACGTCAACTCAATCTTATACACTTGCTATACATGCTTTGTACAATTTTGGAGACCCTAATCATCTACGCAATGTGTGTTCTCGACTCATCCATGCACACCAAGCCCAAGCTATATCTGCACCTACTACACTACCCATGATCATCAAGTCCAAACCTACCAACCCTATGTCCTTCAAGCTCCTTCAGTTGATCAGGATCATTCTTATTTAACTCGAACTTATCAAATTCCATACCCGCAAACTCAAGTTTTTATAGATTCAGTTAATCAAAATGCTTCAAATCTGACGAATCAAGTAAATCATAACTAAGTTTCTCAAAGAAGACTCTACCATGCTTTCGTCATTCCTATCTGAACTTATTTTGTAATGACTTTCTTTGTTTGATTTTGGTTTTGAATAAATTCAATTTGAATAATCTATCATTTTGAGTGTTATTCTCATACAATAAAAATTATCTTATATTCCTGTGACACCCGGTAATTTCCCAATCCCATAAACCAAGTAATCAACCTAATTATTAGGTGATTGTGAATATTGTGCGCGCCATGTTAGGATCAGCGCGGGCATATGTTATATGAGCCATGCGCTGATGTGATGCGCGCCATGTTAGGATCAGCGCGGGCATATGTTATATGCGCCATGCGCTGATGTGATGCGCGCCATGTTAGGATCAGCGCGGGCATATGTTATATGCGCCATGCGCGGATGCGATGCGCGCCATGTTAGGATCAGCGCGGGCATATGTTATATGCGCCACGCGCACAGGTTTTGTGTTTTCATAACTTAATTTTATGTCGTTTCTGTCTAATGGGTTGCATACCTCTTCAATGATCAATAAGTAAAACTATGTTCAAACAATATCCTAATTTCCTAATTAAGACCCAAATCATTTATGCGCGCGCGGAAAAAGGGAACATTGAGAGCTAGTTTGTTTGAAGCTCCAAGATGGAATTGACTTCAACATAACTGATCACTATGTTGAAATACCAAGACCTCATGGAGAATCTACAAATGAAACTCAACGTCCCTGACTACGAGAAGGTTACGCACCTACCCGCATCAAATAAAAAGGAGTTATGAGCGACACCTGCGGGAAGAATCCACGCGGGACACCTTAAAACTAAAACCCTTACGCTATGAACGTCTGCACAGAAACCAACCACCTTTTCGCTTAAATCCAAAAGTTCACCCTGTTAATAAACTCTGAGAACGCTGGTTCCAGCAGAGCCAGATGGACTCGCAGGGTTCCTTATAAGGACGCCTGCGCAGTGATACGCGCAGGATTCGTTACAAGGACGCTTGCGCGAAGACCAACTGGAGCTGCCGGACCCACAACGTTCAAAGAAATGGCCTTCACGCAGAAGGCTATACGCGCAAGGCTACACGCACAAAACACTTAGTCTATTCTTCAGATGTAAGGGGATTACCCCCGCCCAGAAAGAACCAGTTGCGTGTTTCAGAGATTTTTACCTTTTGACTGCACACTGACAACAGCACCAGGAAAAGTATACTGTAACACGAAATGTCAGCTGTCAGCCGCACCTACTCTCACCAACCACAATCCTGCATGTACTGTCAAATCCATCAGAATCTTTATAACCACTCCCTAGGACCAACACCCCCATCCCTAAAATAAATAATAATAAACCCCATACCTTGTCATCATTACACCCAATATAAATAAGATTTCAATCCCCTAAATCAAGGGATTGTGTTCCCTTGAATTTGCCTATAAATAAGTATCAATTCTTGAATAAAAAATATCACACAAACACACTTCAAACTCCTCTCTTAAACCTGTAATTCTGCACTAACCATCTCCCAAGCATCCGTTTCCAGTTCCATCGCTAGGTAAGCCGAAACTTTAGTCTTGAGATTTACTTTTCTAACCAGCCCATATATTCTTTGATTATTTGGTCTTAATACACATATTTCTTGTTATTTAAACATATTCTAGACTTCCAATTTCGAGGCTAACATCAGGAAACCCGAATCTCGTTTAATCTCTCTCTAAACCATCACTTAACAAGAATCACAGGTGAGTCTCACAGCCCCTATTTTCACTGTTTTTAAACTGTTTTCGGGGCGAGGGACACGTATTTAAATTATGTTTTATCATGGTATATTTACAAGCAATGCAAACGATTATCTGTTCATGATGCTTAACTTGGTTTTCAATGTAAGTGCGCAAGATTTAGACAGTGATCACTTGTCAGTGGAACTCTAAGGGTAGGGACTACTGTGTTTGATCAACCCACTCGTAGGGGTCGCACCTCTTTGCATAGACGAGTGCCTAGTATGGTCATGGGGTAGTACTACTGGTAAAGCCCGCTCGTAGGGGTCGCACCTCTTTGCACGGACGAGCGCCTAGTTTTCCGAGCACAACGTCCGCGCGTAACCCGCGGGACGGTATTGTTTTAGCTCGTAGTGGCAGCGCCACTTTGCATGGACGAGCACGGTTTTCAGAAATGTCCGCGCGTAACCCGCGGGACGGTTTTATCAAGCATATGTTTTAATGATGTTATCAGAAATATGTTTCAATATGGTTTTATCAAGGATATGATGCAATACGATTTATCAAGTCACCAAAACTTGTGAACTCACTCAGTTTATACTGATTCAAATGTTTTTACGTGTCTTTCAGGTGATAATTAGTAGCGCAAGGAGTCACACATAGAGCACTTCACGCAGAACATCTATAAAAATGGTTTTTGGAAGATTTTGGTTCTATCCCTTCCACACGCGTGGTTGTTCCCGCCGTGTAAGGGGATATGGCGCGGAAATCTTCAACGTTTTTCATATGTGGATGTTTTTATATGTAATTCTAAATAATGTAATGTATTTTGTACTAGACATTTCATGCGCAATGGAAAATTTATTTGAATGTTTGCAATGACCCGTGCTTGATTATCAATTCCCACTCGCGCGCACCCGGCTGTTTCCGCCGTTTAGGGCCGGGTGTGACAGATTGGTATCAGAGCACTGGTTATAGCGAACTAGGAAAGAAGTTTTAACCTAGACTATAACCGTAGGGGAATCGCATGAAATATTTTGCAAAGAAAATATTTTCGAAAGAAAAAACCACACACACACTTAGGAACACGGGTCACACAATGTCTAGTGAACACTAAGGATAAGAACATTATGTGCTCAGGGTACATGCGCTAAGTTTAATATATTTTCGTTCTCTTTTAAGAAAAACGAGAATGCCTCCAACCAGAGCCAAGGGAATTACCATGACACCCGAGGAACTCGCAGAAATAATCGCACAGGCGATCGCAACGCATGAGGCCAGCAAGGCCGAATCAAGTCAGGGTCGTCAAGAGACCGAAACCCCAGAACCCGAATCAGGAGCTTTGGACAAAGGATGCTCCTATAAGACATTTATGGCCTGTAAGCCTTGGCCATTCAAGGGCACCGAAGGGGCCATTGGGCTCTACAACTGGATCGACAAAATCGAGACAGTTCTCTCCATTAGCGGGTGTAGTGAAAATCAAAAGGTCCTTTACGCGACCTGCATGTTTCAAGAAGCGGCCTCGTCTTTGTGGAAGCTTCAAGTGAAAACATTGGGACGAGAAGTTGCTCTCCACAAGACCTGGGAGGAGCTGAAGGAAATGATGATGAAAAAGTTCTGCTCTCGCGCCGAAATTCAGAGTCTACAGCAGGAATTTTGGAACCACACCATGATAGGAACTGATATCGACGCCTACAACAACCGATTCAACGAACTTTGCCAGATGGTGCCGGATATGGCGAACACGGAGGAGAAAAAGATAGAGAGGTATATTTATGGGTTACCCCATGTTATCAGAGTTCCGCTCAATGCCGCAGCGCCTCCAACCTTTGATGAGGCAGTGGCGCGGGCCATCACTCTTACAAGAGATACGGTCCGTGGAGGCATGTTGACCTCGCGCTGGGAACGAGCAGCGAACCTCTGACCCCAAGAGAAAATGGAACTCTCACCACCGAGGGTCCGACTCCAAGCAACCACCATTCAAGAAACAGGAGAGCGTAAGGGCTTACGCGATACAAGCCCTGGAGCCACGACGAAAAGGGTACAATGGGCCTCGCCCATGGTGCAGCAGATGCAAGTATCACCACGAGGGTGAATGCGCAAGCATCGTATGCGCCAAATGTAGCAGACCAGGGCACAAGGCGATAAACTGCCATACGGAAGCTGGAGCAAACGACAACTGCTACGCATGCGGGAAGCCAGGACATTTCAGTCGGGATTGCCCGCAAAAGAGAAACCAAGCTCGCGGGAGAGCCTTTGTGATCGGCGCGGGCGAAGCAAAAGAAGAACCGAATGTGGTAACCGGTACGTTTCTACTTAACGACCATTTTGCATCTGTCTTATTTGATACTGGCGCTGACCTAAGTTTCATATCCACTGAGTTTAAAAACTCCCTAGGCCTAGCAACCAGTAGGCTAGACACGCCTTATACTATAGAACTAGCCAATGGTAGGCAGATATGCGGCGAACGAGAAGACTGAGCAATGTGTATTGGTCATGGGAGGTCACGGATTCAATATTAACTTATTGCCAATAGACTTGGGAAGCTTTGACATTGTGGTAGGCATGGATTGGTTAGTCGAGAACCACGCGGAAGTTATTTGTCATGAGAAGCAGGTTCGGATCCCACTGTTGAGCGGGGAAACCTTAGTAATTCAAGGGGAAAGAAGTGGAGTTGCGATAAAACTCATTTCGTGTCTAAAGGCGCGCAAGTGCCTGAGGAAAGGATGCTACGCCTTCCTGGCGCACGTAGTAGAGAAGAAAGGAGATGAACGAAAGATTGAAGACTTACCAGTGGTGCGCGAATTCCGGAAGTTTTCCCTGAAGATCTGCCCGGATTACCACCACCGCGACAAGTCGAGTTTCGAATCAACTTGGTTCCAGGAGCTACACCAGTAGCTCGAGCACCCTATCGACTAGCTCCATCCGAGATGCAAGAGCTATCCAATCAGTTGCAGGAACTATTGGATAAGGGTTTCATACGCCCAAGCTTTTCACCCTGGGGAGCTCCAGTGCTTTTCGTGAAGAAGAAGGATGGTTCATTTAGAATGTGTATTGACTACAGGGAACTGAACAAGCTGACAGTCAAGAATCGGTACCCCTTACCAAGGATTGACGACTTATTTGATCAGTTGCAGGGATCCAGTTATTACTCGAAGATAGATCTACGGTCAGGTTACCATCAACTTAAGGTCCATGAGGAAGACGTGCCGAAGACAGCCTTCCGAACTAGATACGGCCATTATGAGTTCTTAGTGATGCCTTTCGGGCTAACTAATGCGCCGGCTGTATTCATGGATCTGATGAACCGTGTGTGCAGACCATACTTGGATAAGTTTGTGATTGTATTTATAGATGATATTATGGTTTACTCCCGAACCAGAGATGAGCATGAACAACATCTGAGATTAATTTTGGGGTTGCTGAAGGAAGA